>NC_051289.1:2063695-2151195 GCF_015220745.1 Sebastes umbrosus
TTTATGTCTCTGTCTGATCTCATGTTAAGGTGTGAAATTCCATATTGGGAGGAAAAAAAACACCACTTGTGAACAATTTAACTACCTGAAAAGAACAGATGACTTCATCCACAAAAACTATATTTGAGAGCAAAAGACCTTCAGCTGACTTCTGAACTTTTAGGGTGCTGCAAGTAGAATTTAACAAACAAAACAAAACATGCGTCCTAAGTGATCCGAACACAAGTGGACAGCTCTAAGGACGTCTGTTCGCACACTAGAATGCGTCTCCAGTGACCACTTGTGATCCGATCTCACTTCCCCGCTCCATATGTAAATAAACATGTAGTAAACACACGGCTACTACAGAAGACGTTGTGACGTAACATTACAGGAATGTCAGTAGTAATATCCTACATATTCATGAATTCTAGTACATATTATTAACATCAAAATAAAAAGTTATTGTACTGGCCGACATAACACACAGTAGAGCACAGAAGCCGTTTCCATGCTTGGAAACAGACAAGCGCTCGCGTCTGCCTTTTTTCTGAATTTTTTTGGAAATTTTTCAGATTTTATTTCAGATATTTTTCGGATTTTGAACGGACATTTTTTAACTTTTTTTTTTGGACATCTTTCGGATTTTTTTCGTGCATTTTTCGTACATATTTTTAGACATTTTTCAGACCGTTTTTGGAATTTTTCGGCCTTTTTTGGACATATTTTCACACATTTTTCAGCCCTTTTCCTGACATTTTTGGCAATTTTTGGCCTTTCCACGGACATTTTTACAGATATTTTTTTAAATATTTTACAGTCAATTTTCGAACATGTTTTTCGGTTTGTTTTCGCATTTTTCAGGCATATTTTTGGACCATTTTTTAAAAACATTTTTCGTGTATTTTTCCTACATATTTTTTGAAATTTTTGGCAATTCTTGGCCTTTTTATCGGCCTGTTTTCTAACATTTTTACAGATATTTTTCAGACATTTTTCGTAAATCTTTTTGGAATTTTTTTCCAACATTTATAAGCCTTTTTCCAAACATATTTCAGAATTCTTTCAGACATTTTTCTGATTTTTTCCATCTGTCTGTCTATTCACATGAAGAGCGCAGTGACTACTAGCGGATCCCAGCGGGATGTCAGTAGAGTAGGCGGTCCTTAATGTGGCCCAGGACACATTAACTACACACTGCTAAAAGAATGTAGCCACATGTGGCCCAGACCACCTCTGAATGTGGTCTGAAAGATCCGATCTCAATGCGTCCTCAATGCGTCTTGAGTGCGTTCACACCTGTACTTAGAGCTGTCCACCTGTGATCTGATCACTGAGGATGCATTTTAATACCAGGTCTGAACAGGGCCTGTGACTTAATCTGCAAAAAAACAAGAACTCAAGTAAAAATCGCAAACTTCTGTCTCGAAGTAATGTCGAATAGAGTATTTCTGCATGAATTTCTGCTCTCAACAGTCAATTTAACTTCTAATACATATCTCAATGTAGATTATTTATAATAATGGTTGGATTTAGAAGACATTAAGGCATAATTAGAGGTCAGATAGGTCGTGGGGGATATTTACAGAGCTCTACCTGGTAGCCCAACACAGATGACGGTGAACAGGAAACCTTCAGAGATACAATGTCCTTGTTTTTCTACAGTTTATGGGTTAATCTTCACTTATGGTAGATATCAGGTTTGTGGAGCCACTTCGGCTTGGTTCATCCTGTATCATGTCATCATTAGATCAAGTGATTGATTGGTAATCGATGATCTCTGCAGTGCCTTTTGTTACAGGATGCGTGATGAAGATTAAAAGACCTACATCTGAATATGAGTACTGAGTAAGAGGGGAATTTTCATCCTTGATTTGTTAACATTAATTCTTCACTCAATTTAAAACATTTTTTTTACTTTTATTTTTTACTGTTTACTTACTTATTATATTTTTAGTGTTTACTTTCTTATTTATGTACATCTTGTTTTGTTTTTTAACTGATTTCTCTTGTTTGTACTGTCCCCCTTTTCTGCTGTAAACCTGCAACATTTCCCCACTGTGGGACTAATAAAAGATTACCTTATCTTATCTTATCTTATCTCATCTAACTTGTGTACATTGACTAAAGTGGACTGAAAGAATAAGAAGAAGAAGAACAAGAAGAACAAGAAGATCTTCATGTCAAAGACAGTTTGTACCTTTCAGTGTAGCTTTCTTCAGGACTTTCATGGCGTACAGCTGACCGGCGTCTGGCCCCGTGACCTTCCTCACCAGAAACACCTAAAAAACACACAAAACAATCAATTTAAAATCAATCACTGATGTCTTTATTCATGTAATATAAGTGTGTGTGAAGAGTGTAATGTACTCTGTGGATGCTCAGTGGTGTCTCTGAGTATTAACGGGTGTATCAGAGAATGTGTGTGTGTGTTTGAGTTTGTTTTTCTAGGTCACACTTATGTGGATTAACATAAACATAAACACAAACACACACAAGGAGCCGAAAGCTGCAGGCTAATGTTCATTCATAAAGTCGATGATACTGAGCGGGCGAGCGTGGAGGACCCTCAGACCTGCCGTCTCCACAGCAACGGGCTCTCAAAAACACCCGCACAAGGGAAACATTACAGGGAATTGAGTGGAAATGAAACCCACGTTTACTCACACACTAAAGGCCCACTCACACACAAACACTGACAGCATATATATATATATATATATATAAATATATATAAAAACACACACACCTTGCCGAAGGAGCCTTGTCCCAGGACTTTACGAAGCTCGAACTGTCGCGGGTCGGCCCTCTCTGATCCCTCCTTCACAAGATGAGTGATGTTGATCTCCTTCATGGGCACGTCATCCTGTAACACACAACAACAACAACAACAGTGTCGTGATCATTATTACGGCCTGAAATTCACATTCTAGTGGATTAATTCACACTTTAATTTCTTGATATCGTTCAATTCTTACTGGTGACCCCTCAGAGGTGTCTAAGACCTCCTGGTTGTCAATATCTGAACCCATCGGCTATCAGTCTGATGACGATTTAGCCTCTGGGGGCAACAGTTTGTGCGTTTCAAATCACCAATAAATGGAGACATTAAATGGAGATTTTTTTAGCCTCAATAGACCAGAATGCATTGCAGGCACAAGACTCCAGTAACGGAAGTCTTAATGTATTTCTAATCTATTAACAATAGGCTCGTTCGAGATGAGCTGCGCCTCGCCTGGAAAGTAGACGAGATCAGGTGGCAGCAGCAGCAGCAGGGGGCGGAGAGAAAAAGCTACGTTCATGTCGGACAGTTTCCAGCCGTTTCGAGCAGAAAATAATTCACAGGAAGTCACAGAAAAAGTCACTTCCTGTTAGATCTGATCTGTAGGCCACTTGTAGTTTTCAGACCACGTTGGGATTTATTTATGTTTGTTTGTAATTATCTGTGGAAATGTGTGTGTGTCTGGCATCGGATTCTATCCTTTATTAATTTTATGTCCGCCTTGTAAAGCACATGGTGAGCACTCTTTTTGATAAGTGCTATATATAGATAACCTTCATAATTATAATAATTATTATTATCAACCACACAAGATGTGTTTGTTAACAGATGAAACCTTCATTACACAACATGAGACTGATACAATCTAGTGTTAAATATTACAATTACACAGAAAGTTCTGCGACACGTGGAGTTTGCTGTCAAAACTGAGAGCCAATCAGCTCTTTGATCAGGCGCGAGCCAGGCGTTTCCCATAATGCCCTGGGTCTTTACAGTCGGTGGAGAACAACTGTGGCGCCTGGCTCTAAAAACTGCGGCCGCCTCGATCTCGTGAGGTTATCGTTGTCCATTTATGCATGACGTCAGAGCAAGTCGGCATCAAGTCGGACACAAATCTAACCGCAAATCTAATCTAACAGCTGGATGGGGCAAGTTCAGAACATGTTCTCTGGGTTTTTAAAATGAAAGGCATTGTGGGAAATGCAGTTTATAAAACAGCAGGTGAATACCAAACATCCTAAAGAGCAGCAATGTTAGCATGGTTTTCCTTTCGTCCAGTCCCTCTTCACATCTCAGTGAATCACACAACAGGTTGAGAACAGGCTTCCCGAACGTTCGTCATCCTCTCAGTGGGAAATTACAAAACACACTCAAATGGGACACACACACACACACACACACACACACACACACACACAAACACATTGATGCACAGTTGTCATGGAGCCACCCCCGATACCTGCTTCCCGCTGTAGCTTGAGTGACTAATGACACCATACTGTGTGACTGTACTCAGTGACACCATCCCTCCTTCAAACTCTTTCTAAAGCCTGCTAGCTTCCCGCTTTGTTTACTCAGGATATTGATGCAAACAGGTAAACACATCCAGACTACAATTCCCATCATGCTCTCTGCTCTGCGCTCCCAAATCCATCCTCTTCTCTCTCTGTCTCACCCTTTTCCTCTTACTTCTATTGCGTCACTCTCTCCTCCCCTCCGTACCTGTAGTTCCCAGGTGGGCGACCTGCTGGCTGCAGGGTGTCCCAGTGCATTGTGGGTCCTGTAGTCCCGACTGCGGCTGAGGCTCTGTGGCGCTAACATGCTCCTGTGTATCGATTGCGAGGCTGCAGGATGGAGCCGGCAGCCGGGTGAACACTTCTCTCTCCTCCTCTCTTACTCTCTTGTCTACCTCTCTCTCCCACTTTCTCTCTCTCCCTCAGAGACAACCCTCCCTTGTTCCCTCCCTCCATTCCTCCCTCGTTCCCTCCTACTTTCTCGCTTTTTCTATCTTTATTTGAACCGTTCTCACCTCTCCTCTGTGGTTTGCACCTCTCTCTTTCTTCTTCTCTCCCTCTCTTCCTCAAGAAAAAAGGTCATAGACTGGAGTAGGAAAGGGTGCAGCCACGTCTGCAAATATTCAGATACTTTTCTAAAGTAAAAGGACCAATACCTTACTACAAAATACTTCATTATAAAAGTACAGAAGTGTTATCAGCAAAATGTACTTAAAGGGATAGTTCTGGTGTTTTGCAGTAGGGTTGTATAATGTACTTATCCATAGTCAGTGTATTACCTACAGTAGATGATGGTCGGTATGTAACATATTTTAGACACCTAAAAAAATCAGTTTAAGTGTACACTATATTTATATGTATTTTCGCGTGTTTACCTCGCCGTCAGACAGCCCTTTCTGACGGGGAACTGAAGCAGTTATCTACGCTCTCGTCAAAGCCACCAGACTCCATTGGAAAAAACAGTAATTTTAATCGCAGAACACGGGAGTCGCTGGTCTATGGCTGCCTCGATCGGTTAGTTTGTTTGTGTTATTGTGTGGCTTTGGTGAATCCGAACTAACCGTTGAAAAAAACCAAAGTCACTCAAAAAACAAAAACAAACTAACAGATTGAGGCGGCGGTAGACCATTAACTCCTGTGATCTGTGAGGCAAAATTACTGTTTTTTTCAATGGAGTCTGGTGGCTTTGGCGATAGCATAGATAAACGCTTCAGTTCGCCGTCGGAAACAGACTCAATAGCTGTCTGACAGCAAGGTAAAGACACTATTAGATAATTACTCTACTCTTAAAGCTCTTAAAGGGATGCCGAATTAAATCAAAATACACTAAAAAGCACCACAAAACACCTTAAGTCTCTATTAGATAACTATTCTACTCTTAAAGCTTGTATAAGAGCACCAAATTAGATTAAAATACACTAAAAGAAACACCATAATACACCTTAAAGTCACTATTGTATGATTACTCCACTTTTAAAGTATTTAAATAAGTACGTCATACAACCCCACTTCAAAACACCCAATTTGTACCTTTAAAGCATTGAAAGTAAAAGTAGTTATAGTGCAGAATTCCCCCTTTCAGTGCACTATATATTATTACACAGCACACTCAAAGGGGCCATTCTATAAAACAGGTATTATATTGGATTATTGTTGCGTCAGAGCGGGGCAAAGGTCTCCTCATTTCCTGTCGGCCTCTCCACTATACACACTATTAATGAAAGCTCTCCCTCTATATGTATAGTGGATTAAAAAGAGCAGTATTACCCTCTGAAATATAGTAAATACTACAGTTGTTAATCACAGTTATAGTTTCTTCATCCTCTCAGCTTGAGCTGGTTATCAAACTTTTTGGTGCCAAACAAAATGTGTTGAGTTTTGAAAGCTGGCATGTTGTTTAATGAGTCTTTGATCAGATCAGTTCCAGATTTAAATCACAATTTTGCCAATTTTAAACTTTAGGTTTTGTAGAAAAACATGTTCATATTTCTTAATGTACTGTATCAAAAACAGCCTCTTACTCTATATATATATACTCTACATATGCACACAAACATGTGATTCACTCTGCATGTCATCAGCACCGCCGAGTATGAAACATCACACCGCCGTATGTAAATGAGATTCCTCCTCCATCAGGACGAAGCCGCTGACGTTGAACGCAGCTTGACGCTGAACACAGTTCGACGCTGACTGAGAGCCGCATAATAAACATAAAGTTGGGATGCTGCTGACCGTTCTGAGCAAATCAGATCGTGAAATATTTGAAAAGATGAGGAGGTTAGGAATGATGAATTTTCATGTGTGTGTGTGTCTGAGTCAGACCACAGATGGAGGATCAGAGCCGGAGCGACAGGATGCTCATGTAGCACCTCTTAATCACACGGATTAAAACTGCAAGCCCCACACCTGTGCTCTGAACACACACATGCATGTATGCAAAATAACACATGCATATACACACCTGCATGCACCCCCCCACACACACACTTTACCTGCCTCTCTAACCTGTTATTATCCCTGTTAGCGTTTATTTCCATCTCATTTGTGCACAGTCGATATGGAAATATACACACAAACACAGCTTCTAACTCGACTCTTCCGCTGATAAATAAAGTACATTTTTTGTCTCATACACACCAAAAAAAATTGGCATATTGAATTGTGGTTGTGAGCTTTGGATTGGTCAGTAAATAGAAAACATAACGATAAGCTGAGCTTCTAGGTTTATTCTTGATCTTGGAAACACCTAAATTCAGGCTCTGTTCTGGAGCTTTTGATCGTATTATATCAGTTTCATCACCAGATGGAGTTTGCCCGGTTTGTCAGGGAATTGTAGATGCTCAAATTTCCTTTTTTCAATACATCAGATACACAGTAAGTCAGGAAAATTTGATTTATTTCAGTCACTTTTTCCAAATATGCTCATATTTCGTATGTCATATCACCCTGATATCTTTACTGGCAGGCTGAGTTACTAAAACAAACATAATCCGTGGTAATCAGCGGGGTTAACAGGTCTCCACTGAGCCAGCAGTTAACACAGCAGCCCTGCAACACTCCTCATCATCTGTCCACCATCACATCTAATTAAGAGGCTTCATGAGCAGCACAGTGAATCAGTGTGATGTTGTTCTGCACACAGCAGCAGACCTCCCCGTCGGACACATTACAGCCATCATATTAAATTAACATAAACTCTTTTAAATCTCTTTTAACTGCTGGTCAGACGGGGAAATCAACATGAGTTAGTACGTGTGTCTGACTGAAGGGAGATTTTATTATTATATATTTCTAAAGCTCGCTGCTGCTCCCAAATACTTTCAAGTACATTTTGCTGATAATACTCTTGTACTTGTACTTAAAGGTCCCATATCGTGCTCATTTCAGGTTCATACTTATATTTTGTGTTTCTATTAGAACATGTTTACATGCTGTAATGTTAAAAAAACCTTAATTTTCCTCATGCTGTCTGCCTGAATATACCTGTTTTCACCGTTTGTCTGAAACGCTCCGTTTTAGTGCTTTCAACGGAATTGCAGTGGAATTGCATTGCTAGGCAACAGTTTGGGTCCATGTTTACTTCCTGTCAGCTGATGTTATTTACATACACTGCAACAGGAAATAAACTGGGACACATTTAGAATGTTTATTTTTAAAGCCGTATAATGGTCTATATATATTGTATACATGTGACATCACAAATGGACAGAAATCCTGACGGCTTGTTTCAAACGCACAATTTCTGCACACAGGCTGTGTGTATTTCTGCGTATATTGAGCGTTTTGATAGTTTAACAGTATTTATATAACACTTAAACCTGCTTTATAATATAAAAGACATGAAAATCTCACTTTTTACAACATGGGACCTTTAAGTAACATTTTGAATTAGGGCTGCATGATTTTGAAAAAATATTAAATTTTGATGATTTGTGATATTAGAGGGAATGATAATTTTTATTTCATTATTCTTCTTTTCATTGAAAAACATATTAAAATGATTATGGTGGGGATTTTTGCGGGGATATGTAGCAAACAACGATGTTTTAGAATATGATGTGCAGGCCAGGACATCTCCGCAGCACCACAACATGTAATTTAAAACGCTATTTTGATATTTATTACAATTTCCTCCTCATCCTACATTTTAAAATGGCAGTAGGCCATATTGCAATTTCAATAAAATTTCGATTGATTGTGCAGCCCTGTTTTGAATGTAGGACTTTTACTTGTAACGGAGTATGTTGAGGTATCTATACGGTATTTATACTTTTACTTAAATAGAATCTGAATACTACTTCCACTAATGGATTTTGTTAATACCACCCAGTCCAAGCCAGTACAGCAGAGTCTGCTTAATGGTGAATATCTTAGGACACGTCAGTGTTGGAGAGGATGAGGGTAGAGGTAACATGAAACTCCCCTCACTACCCACACACACAACTACACACACACACACACACACACACACACACACACACACACTGACCATATCTATATCACAAATACACTAGCGTGTTGTCACTTTGGACAATGTTTATGGTACTTTTCTATAACTCATAGCCGGCCCCAAATTTAAAAAATATTTAGTTGATTTATCAATTAACAGAAAATTAATTGGTAACAATTTTATTAATTAATTTATTATTTTTTCACTCAAACAGGTTTCACGGTTTCAGCTTCACAAATGTGAAGATTTGCAGCTTTTCCTTTTAATTATTTTAATAATTTTGCACAATTTTTTATAAACCAAACAATCAATTGATTAATGGAGAAAAACTTACATAATGTAAGTAAAGGATCTGGATACTTCCTTTAATACTGAATCTCCACCGACATTCATCTCACACTGAATTCACACCAGAGCAGCGGTTATTACACGGCTACTTACTTTAAGAAACCAATAATTTGACACAAAAAACAACCGACATCAGAACTGCGCCCATAGCAACGGTCTGTTATACATAGCAACGGTCTGTTATACATAGCAACGGTCTGTTGTACATAGCAACAGTCTGTTATACATAGCAACGGTCTGTTACACATAGCAACGGTCTGCTATAAAGAAATAACCGACTATAGAAAGCCATGATTGACCAATCAGAATCGAGTATTCAACAGAGTCGTAAAATAAGTTTTATATTCTGTCTGCCATGAGACCAGTAAAACCAGTTGGACCTACTGCTTTAAGTCGACATAGATAAGATGCACAAACATGGATAAACTACGTTGAAGTGACCCGAGCACCTCCACTCACACATTCATGACTACTCACAGTCATATTGGGGTGTTCTGGTCCACAACAGCCTAAAACTGTCCCCCCATTTTTCCTGGTTTGCTCCCAGCGGCCACTATCAAAGGTCGGGGCCGGTCGCTGGCGGCTGCCGTCTGTCCCGGCGAGCAGCAGAAGGCGACGGAGCGCCTTCAGCCGGCTCCTCAGCGCCCTGACGAGGCCGATGACTGCACACATACACTTGGCCGGATTGACCTCGGCCGTGCGGCGTGTCATCACTTAGTGAGCTTGAGTAGTTGTCTGGAGCAACGCCGTGGCAGCGAATGACTTGGACTGGGACGGGCAACAAGTGTGAGTCAGTGAGAGGGGATACCCAGAGGAAGAGGAGGGGAGAGAAGGGGGGGCAGATCCAAATTGAGATGGGAAGCGGGATCTCCCCCCCCACCCTCCTCCTCCACTAACATGCAGCTGTAACCTTCCACCCAGTGTTTCCATCAGGTGTCCTGGAGATCCGCGCTCACTCCACAGTCACATAACTCACCAACCAATGACTGAATACCACGAGGACAAGAACTCCCACTTCTATTTTCACACATTCACACTCAACTCACTCACGTTTTCACAACAACTTTCAACATGCAAATCAATTAATCTGACAGCCGATCTGTCAACCGACTGTGTGAAAGCAGTAAAAACAAAGATGAATTGTTTCCTCTCGGTACAGAAGAAGGTTGATTTCAGGGCTGCAATTTACAATTATTTTAATTTCTAATTAATCTGTTGATTATTTTTCAATTTAATCGAGTCATTGTTCAGTTTAAAGGATGTCAGAAAATTATGAAAATGCTGTCAAAAACCCAGAGATTTTCGATTATAATAATATTTTATACTGTATACAATATAATAAATCTTCACATTTTGAGAAGCTCAAACAAGATTTACATTTCTACTTACGGCTGGACGATATGACCAAAATGTTCTCGATATAGTTAATTTCATATATCTATATACTGTATATATATCATGATATAGCATGTTTTCTGGTAATTCAATAAATAAATATTCTATATATGAAATAACCACATGGTTTTGTATACTCTTCCTTGAATTAAATACTTGACAAATCAAAATAACTGAGTATTTTCTCATTTAATTACAAAATGATCAGGTTTTCTGAGAAATTGGAGTCAGTATGTGCTTATTATCAATTTAGACGACATAACTGTTTATCACGATATCTCGATATATGATTTCATTACAATATAATTCCATTGAAAGACGATTAATTATCATACTAATTTATCCCCCAGCCCTATATCTACTTTATAATTATTTTAATGTCAATTATTAAAAATAGTTGTTGACAGCACTAGTTGATTTATTTTAAGCATGTACACTACTTTTTGCAAAGCTTCCCTCGATTACTCTACATGCCTCATAATTGATAGATGTGACGACACAAAATGATGATTAATGAAGTGTCTAAAGTCCTTTAAACTAATTAATATACTTTAAGTTTGATAATACTTTCACGCTTTTACATAAGTAAAATTTAAAATGCAGGACTTTTAGTTGTAATAAAGTACTATAAGATTATAATATTTCTACTTTTATGTAAGTAAAGCCTCTGAATACCTCTTCCCCCGCTGGATTTGATCAGTACTAACCAGTCCAACTCAGTACAGTAGAGTCTGTTTACTGGTGAATATCTTAGGACACGTCAGTGTTGGAGAGGACGAGGGGAGAGGTAACGTGAATCCCCCAACTCTCCTCCCTGCCCACACACACACACAGAAGAAATGTTTGTAAGCAGCGTGTCTATTTCACAAATACATTAATGTGTTGTCATTTAATTATAATTAGAAAGAAACATAATTAGTTTAGCATTTTTACAAACGTGTGAAGAGTTTAGTCTGATATAATGCAGAATAAGGCTGGGCGATATGACGGTATATACCAGGGGTCAGCTGCCTTTATTACCATTGTTTGTATGGAAGTTACAAATAAAAGAAGAAAATAATCAAATGTGATGAAGTACGGTACGCCTATGGTTATTTTAAACCATTTCTTAATTGAATTTATAGAATAATTACTGTATCGTGATGTATAGAAATACTTGATAGAAGATTTTGGCCATACCGCCCAGCCCTAATGCAGAACATAATTAACTGATTTGGCTAAAAATGAAATTTTAAGTGCGATTCTGCGTACATTTGCAATTTCTTGATAAGCATTAATATTGTAAAAATACTGTTTTATACAATACTGTTGATTTTAATAAACAGATGTACTCATACAGTAGATCTATATGATCTTAGCTCTGATGCTAAATGTGTGTAGGCCCTTTCAAAAAGGCAATTCAAAGCTTTTTACGTAAAACAGAAAGGCCAGAAGAAGATACAGAAGCACATCAATAGGATTTTAAAAAGCCAGATAATTTGTGATAATTCTGCTAACAAATAGTCACACCATGATACAGACATACAGACATCAAACTGATAAACACAAGCTGACGCACAAGGCGACAAACTGTGACGCAAATCAAACAACCCCAAAACCCTCAGCCTGAGCCAGCACACTGGAACAGTCCAACACACTGGAACAGTTCAACACACTGAAACAGACACAATGAGAACGCAGACACTCGCCACCCGAAATCCTCCACCTGTTACAACCCCCCCCACCACCACCACCACCTCACACACACAAACACAATGTACACAATGCCAGTGTGGAGCGTCAACAGGATGCATGACATTTCTAGGATTACCTCCACCTGTTTGTCGCCTTCTCTGAGTGTGTGTACTGGTTTCCACCGACACACACACCAGTGAGGGCAAAAGACAAGGTGGAACTGGGCTGGACGTATAGATATCGACTCATACAAAGAGCACCGCAAGTTTATTTGTTAAAGCTTGACGGTCGTAGACTTGACAACACAGAGAAATGTCACGAACTCTGCAGCTCAACTGAGCATTTTCATGTCTTTAGACTCATAGTTTTTGGTTTTATGGCACATTTATGGTCCGATTCAGTCTCAGCGGTCTCAGGAAACAAGTTCTGATGAAATAGAAAGTAATGTTGTTATCTAAATAGTTTTCCTGTCGATCGACTTATCGGTGAATTGACTAATTGTTGGAGCTCTAGTTACATGTCATATGCACAACAATGACAGAGAAGCAGCCGTTGGTCGATCTCAGGCTCCTTCCAACAACGCTCATTAAATATGAATAAAAAGAAAATGAGAATTTCAAACATAAGATAATGCAGAAATTAAAATATATAAATATAAAATAACACAGTAGACTAGGTTTACAGTAATTGCATGACATGAGTGTGGCTTGAAAAGGAAGTGGCACTTGGCGGTGATGGATAGCAAGTGTGTGTGTGTGTGTGTGTGTGTGTGTGTGTGTGTGTGTGTGTGTGTGTGAGACAGGAAATGAGAGAAAAGTGACGCCACATTTCCAGCGTCACTTGCATATCCCTTATTAACTCTGCTAATAAAAATAGATTGCAAGTGGGACTTTGGAAATAATACCAACCAGACTGTTCTTATAGTTTTATCCCTATAGTGTGAATGTGAATGTGTGTGTGTGTGTGTGTGTGTGCACGTGTGTGTGAGACACTAAAAATCCTGTTAATATCAATCTTTTCTTCTTCTGTTGCTCTCAGTGTGAGTCGCTGTGGGTAAGAGAGCGTCAGCTAAACGCCTCAAATGTCAACGCAATGTAAATGTGTGTGTGTGAGTGCGTGTGTGTGCGTGTGTGTGTGTACGTGCGTGTGTGTGTGTAAATCTTCTCCATGGCAGCAGCTCTCACGGATTGAGCGAGCGGGATGCCATTCCAGACAATCTGTGCCCCCCCACCCCTCCCTAAGCCCGTTACGCAATCAAATTAACAGGCCGGATGGTCACCCCACACACACACACACACACACACACACACACACACACACAGTATATATATATATATATATACATACACACACACGTACTCACGCTTGGGATTTGTCAGGTTAGAGGCATAAAGTGCATTTCCGCTGGCCTTGCCTGAGGCTCAAATAACACACAAAGACACCCAGCTAACAGTCACCTGTCAGAGATCAGAGTCGGTTCAGCTGTAAAATGTTTTTATAAATAGTATTTAAAATCATCTGTTTAGCATTTAACTCTCCAAACACACAACCACACTAGATAAATATTAGAGTGTATGACACACACACAGAGAGATGTTTTTTTGCACTGTGACAGCAAACATGACCGAACAAAAGAAAAAGAGCTCCATCTACAGAAAGTCAAACAGCATCAACAGAAAAAACGAAGAAGACGTCACCCTGTCTGACTGTGACAGGTGATCTCTGGGAAATGTAGTGCAGCAGTGACAGACACTGATTACCTCTCATTCAGAAGAAAAAACCTAAATAACTTTAGCACTGTCGTCTAAGAATGACCAGACATGTTGGTCTTTTACTCCACTTTAATTGAACTTCTATCTTTATATTCTCTATTTATTTTCTATGTTTTAGACACTTGCATATTTGTAGGGCAGTCAAAGTTAATAAAAATGCGATAACGCAAATTTGTTTTAACGCCACTAATTTCTTTAACGCATTAACACAATTGATATTTTTTGGAAGTTGTAGCGGCTCACTTTTAAAGCTAGAGTGAAGATACTGGTATCATATGAAACAAAAAAAACCTTAATGATTCCATCGGTACCAACCATGTCATACTAGCTTGTCACCAACGCTCCAAACTTGCGCTATCATGTCCCATTTTCAAGAGGTCCCTTGACCTCTGACCTCCAGATGTGTGAATGTAAATGGGTTCTATGGGTACCCACGAGTCTCCCCTTTACAGACATGCCCACTTTATGATCATCACATGCAGTTTGGGGCAAGTCATAGTCAAGTCAGCACACTGACACACTGACAGCTGTTGTTGCCTGTTGGGCTGCAGTTTGACATGTTATGATTGGAGCATATTGTTTTATGCTAAATGCAGTACCTGTGAGGATTTCTGGGCAATATCTGTCATTGTTTTGTGTTGTTAATTGATTTACAATAATAAATATATACATACATTTGCATAAAGCAGCATATTTGCCCACTCCCATGTTGATAAGAGTATTAAATACTTGACAAATCTCCCTCTAAGGTTCATTTTGAACAGATAAAAAACTGTGTTTAATCGGCTGAGAGACCTAGTCACTACACAACACGTGACAACCGTCGCTACAAAACACTGCACCTTTATGTAGGCGTGTAATATTCACATCTCGGCGACACAAAACGTGACACTGACCCAGTTTCTTCCGGTGGACAGGCGGACTGTCTATTACACGCTTTGCCGTGAGACTGGGCTGACTAAAACACACAAAAAATACTACATAAAGCTAATTTTTAATATTGGCACCGTCTCTTTATCTTCTCATTACTTCAAACTCTGGATTTATACATATATTTTCAATTTAAATCATAGTTATCGTTATTTTCCAGGTGTAAGGTGGGTGGAAATCTGGATGCAACAAGAAAGAAATAAGAGAGAGAGAGAGAGAGAGAGTCATTTAATCTGAAAGACAACACACTAAAAAGAGACGGAGAAAATAAAGACGTAGAAGATGCAGGAGGATAAGTGATGGAGGAGAGAGAGGCGGATATGGCCGAACTTTATAGAACATAGAGAGGGAGAGAGAGAGAGCATTAAGTATAGATGAGGAGGAGCAGAGGGAGGACATCATCATTTATTCAAGAGCTGGCAAGACAAGATCCTCAATCACAGCTCTGCACACACACACACACACAGTATACAGTATATAGCAGCAGATGAAGGTGTGTGTGCCCTTCGTTACGCCGTTAACTGATCTATCAAGAAGTGCACAGAGGAGAAGATTCAGATCGAATAGATTCAGAGAAGTGGGAGGATTACTGGCGTGACGGACAGTTCACGGCTTCAAGGAGGGTCATGAAACTCTGCTGGTTGAATCATCAGCACAAAAGATCTGTTAGGAAATATCTGTTTTTAAGTCAAAAGGTACATGTGGACATAAAATAAACATGTTGAAACTAAAGGTTACACCTGATAAAACATTCAGCAGTTTACAGCTGATTCTGGGTCAGTTTTGTGTGATTTAGGTGTTTGATTTTGAGTTTTTTTTCCCCCAAATGCAACAACACAGAGGTCTCAGTTTTACAGCGGTGGAAGAAGTACTCTGATCCTTTACTTAAGGAAAGTAGAAATACTCCATTACATGTAAAACTCCTAAATTCATAATGTATCTTAAGTCATCAAAATGTACTTATATGTCTCCTTTCAAAGTGTTTTATTATTATTATAATATTATATTATTTTGTTTTATCACCAATGAATACATATATGAGCATTTTAATGTTCGTCAATGTGGAGACAATTTGAGATACTTTGTGTACTATTGGGTACTTCAGTGTGCAAGTCAGCACACTGACACACTGACAGCTTACAACAAATTACTTTACAACTCTTTATGAGATCAAGCAACAGACAGAGATAAAGAGAGAGAGACATTAACAGATAGTGAGAGACAGTAAAAGAGAGAGAGAGAGAGAGAGAGAAAGACACACACAGAGAGACAGAGAGAGAGAGAGACAGACAGAGAGACAGAGAGACGTATGAGGATGAAGGGGGACATCACTGAGTTTGAAAACTTTGTCGCCATGCCAACAGCGTTACCATGGTAATCTGTCCATAACACACACACACACACACACACACACACACACACACACACACACACACACACACACAATGATCTGTTGGACAGTAGAGCCACTGTCTGAGTCCATCCACCCTCTCTGTCTCTCTCTCTCTCTCCACCTTCCTGTCATCCTCTACCTCTCTCTCTCTCTGTCTCTCTCTCTCTCCACCTTCCTGTCATCCTCTACCTCTCTCTGTCTCTCTCTCTCTCTCCCTCTCTCTCCCCCTCCCCGTCTCCCCTTCCTCATTAGAGGAAATCAAAGTGCTTCATCTGTTGCCAGTCGAGTCTCTCTGATCAGGACGAGGGAGCCTCTTAATTACATCACTCACGCAGAAATATGCAACATGTGGGAGTGCACATTTTAAATCATCTTCTGAACCTGATTGCTGCAGAAAATCGCTTCAGTCACAACTCCATAACACAATTAGCAGCATCTCCGATTTCAATCAGGGACCAATTAACGGAGAGAGGCGTCATCAGGTGCTGAAACTAACAGGAAACATCACGACAGGAAACAAACAGAATACACTTATTATAACTTGACTTTTTCCCCACAGGCACAGTTTGCGTTGGTTCACTGAACCCCCTAGAAATGCATCTATATTTATTTTATAATAACATAGAACTAATAATTTATTATAATGATGAATAATATCGACCTTCCTGTGTCTTCTTATTGACAGAATAAGTTTCAAGATTCAAGTTTCAAGAGCTAAAATCAAGAGAAGAGTGAGAGAGGCTCGTAGCGTGTCGCCATCAGTCGGCGCCATATCTCTGGTTTCTCCTGCCAGAAACCAATAAGATAAGAAAATAGATTTGTGGTATTTTTATTTACTTATAGCCTAATAACATTGGACGCTCTCTGTCCACACACCGTTAAATATGCACTTCTGTTACGCCATGTAAACAAACCAGGTACCGATCAGCTGTGCCGTCGAGATCAGACTAGAGACGTAACCTCTTAAAAGATGGATTAGTAGCGTCCTACTCTTCCGTTTTATACTGCGCCATTTACTGAAAATGACTAAGTAAACTTTCAAGCGATCTCCCTCCAGCAATACAATATTTTGTTCATGTTTAGAAATCTTTTGGAATCAATATGTTTTGTGTGTTTATTTAGTACAATTTTATGGAAAACAAAATTCAGATTTTTATTTTTTAACACTTTATTGATTTACATACCCTTTTAGCTTAGGTTGTACAGATTTTAGGGGTATGAAAGACTTGAAGATTATTTTCTTTATTAACTGATTAATTGTTTTGTGTATAAATAGTCAGAAAATTGTGGAAAAAAAGCCCATCACAATTTTCCCAACATTTTCAAATTGCTTGTTTATCTGATCAACAGTCCAAAACTTCAACGTATTTAATTTACAATGATAAAAGACTAGGAAAAACAGTAAATATTCACATTTGAGAAGCCACAAACACTTAATTTTTTTGCGTTTTTGCTTTAGTAAACAATCAATTTTCTGTCCATCAATTCTGGGAGATTTACCACCTCATCTAAACAGTTTCCAGTGGGGGGGAAACCTTGAATTATAATCATTTCAAAGTGCATAACACTTGTTTAGTTGTATTAAAACAGTCCCTGAACATGCAGAGCACCACTTAAATGCACCACTTAAATGCCAACTGGTGGCATTTCTGAAGAGCTAAAAATGACAATAAAGCCTTTAGCTCGCAACAGCAGAAAATAAGCGATGGTTTAAAGGAGTTCAAACAGGATTATTTTACTCTATTGCCAAAGCAAAGTTACATGTCTGCTCACAACACCCTGCTAGACCTGAAGCACACACACAGACTCCAAAAACAATACAAACAGACGGAGACTATGAGGATGCCAGAGAGAGAGAGGGTGAATCACAACCAACCCAACGAAACAAACAACGACAGCCACGACAATCTGTGATAACAGTCTGCATCTCTGCATGGTGTGGTAACTGTACCTGAAACGGCCGGTTCATGATGTGAAATAAAAGTGTCTTCATCTCGCTCCTCTCCTGTCACAACGCCGTCACAAACTGATTAATGGACAGACTTATTATACAGCACCCAGCGCCGAGGGAAACACACACACACACACACACACACACACAGGAAGGCCCTCCAGCTGTTCACCACGGCGATTAAAGCATGTCCTGTCATTGTTTCCCCTGGCAACAACATCTGCACAGGAAGGCACACATCTGTCCTTGAAGCCCCCCTCCCGCTAACACATGTCACTGTCGGGACAGGCAGGAAGGCACATGACAAACTTTAAAACTTCTTCTTCTTCTGTTGTGAAGCATCGTATATAATAAATGTTGTTTAGTAGCAGGGAGCCTGCAGGGGGTCGTGGTGCTGTGATTTCCCACAGGTCTCTGAATGCATCATCTGTGTCATCAACACAACACACTAATGTAATTATGTGATGAAGGTGAGCACAACTAAACAAAACATGTCTGCAGAGGAGAGGAGAGGTTAGGAGAGGAGAGGACGCAAAGGAAGAGTAGAGGAGAGAGGAGAGGAGAGGAAGCAAAGGAGAGGAGAGGAGAGGAGAGGAAGCAAAGGAAGAGGAAAGGAAAGAGGAAAGGAGAGGAGAGGAGAGGAGAAGAGAGGAGAGGAGAAGAGAGAGGAAAGGAGAAGAGGAGAGGAGAAGGGAGGAGGGGAGAGGAGAGGAATCAAAGGAAGAGGAAAGGAAAGAGGAAAGGAAAGAGGAGAGGAGAGGAGGAGAGGAGAGGAAGCAAAGGAGAGGAGATGAGAGGAGAGGAGAGGAGAGGAGAGGAGAGGAGGAGAGAGGAGAGGATAGGAGAGGAGAGGAGGCAAAGGAGAGGAGAGGAGAGGAGGCAAAGGAAGAGAAAAGGAAAGAGGAGAGGAGAGGAATAGAACATGGAGAGAGAAGAAGAGGAAACTAGAGGAAAGGAAGGAAACAAAACAAAAGGTCATGATAAATCAAAGGGAACATGAAAATATAAATAAAAGTGTGAGTGCTGATCCTGAGACGAGAGGGAAGACCAGAGACAGTCTGACATGAAATTCCACAGGAGTCAGAGAGGAAGAGGAGGAGCAGGAGGAGGAGGAGGAGGAGGAGGATGAGGAGGAGGAAGAGGAGGAAGAAGAGGAGGAGGAGGAGGGATGGAAATGAGACGAGACTTTTGTTTCGAGTCTCTGTGTCAAATTCCATCTCAGGTCAGGTAGTCGTTCAAGTGGGGGAGGGTCTCCTCTCGTCTTCCTCTCTCTCTCTCTATCCTACATCTTCTTCCTCTCCTTCATTCCTCTCATTAACATACAGGGAAACTCCCATACATCAGTCACTCCCTCCTCCTCCTCCTCTTCCTCCTCTTCCTTCTCTAAGGAAACTCCCTGAGCGACTCTCTCTCTCTCTCTCTCTCTCTCTCTCTCTCTCTCTGCAGACACATGTTTTCAGATGTGAGGTCTATTAATAGTTTAGTGTTTTAGGGTCAGTTTCCGGTGTGTTTTACTGCTCGTTTCACATCAGATGTTCATTATTTTCTTTCACTTTATCACTGCATCTGTCCTGATTGATTACTCTCCGTCACAGCTACAACAACAGGACAAAAACAAATAACTCCGAGAGCTACTTTGGAGGATGTTTGCAGAGGATAAGAAGCCTAATGTGCGTGTTATAATATATACCGGTACTTTTATTTTGGTAACATTGTCGATATAAAAATGGGTCCTGGTGCAAAAAAAGTTGCTCTAATTAGACCAAAATATATCTTTAATTCACATTTTTTTGAAGCAGGTTGGAAATGTACTGGAGTTTAACAAGCTGACCTCCAGTTAGGGACAGCATATATTGCTATTTTATGGTGTTTTATTGTCATTACACATTTATATTGTGCTTGTTTTACATATATTTTGCACATTTATCTGTTTTGAATTCAAGAGTTTGTTCTTTTATTGGCATTATATCTGTTTTATATGAGATCACTTCTTATATTGCCTTGTTATTTGTTTATATACAGTATGTGGTTATTTTCTTTACTCAAATGTCACCTGCTTTATATGATCTACATCTTACTTGCTTATATGAACTTATTTCTTTTAATTTGCTCTTGTAACTCTATCTCTTTATGTATGTGCTGCTTGATATATGTGCTCTCATTTAGACCTGCAATGATTCATTGATTAGTTGTCAACTATTAAATCACCGACTATTTTGATAATCGATTAATCTGAGTATTTTTTTAAGAAAAAAAAAAATCTATATTCTCTGATTCCAGTTTGTTAAATGTGAATATTTTCTGGTTTCTTTACTCCTCTATGACTGTAAACTGAATATCTTTGAGTTGTGGATGTCATCTTGGGCTCTTTGGGAAACACTGATCCACCTTTTTCACCATTTTCTGACATTTTATAAAACAAACAACTAATCGATTAACTGAAAAATAATCAACAGATTAATTGACAATGAAAATAATCGTTAGTTGCAGCCCTACTCTCATTTTTGTGTGCCATACAGTCTGATTTTTATTTTTTTATTCTGTTCATCTTTTAATCTGGAAAGTTTACGCTCGAAAAGTGCTATATAAATAAAATTATTATTATTATTTATCTCATCTATAATGTCGGCTTTTGTCCATATTTTAACCCTTTAAATACCAACTTAACTGACTAATCAGAAAAAATATAAATTGATTAATTGCTAATGAAAATAGATGTTATTAGCAATAGTTGAGTTTAGTTGATGGTCAATAATTAAGTGCATGAGGGTCCTCACAAGTATAACAATATATAAGTATAACAAGTGTGTGTGTGTGTGTGTGTGTGTGTGTGTGTGTGTGTGTGTGTGTGTGTGTGTGTGTGTGTGTGTGTGTGTGTGTGCGTGTGTGTGTGTGTGTGTGTGCATGTTGTTGTTGTTGTTGCTCTATGATTGGTTTGTTCCTGGAGAGAGCTGCGTTCAGGAAAAGTGGCGCCGGGTTACACAGATTACATCATCACCCCCATGACCTCACAATGGCAATACCCACAATGCCTCGTTCACAACAGAGACGGAGGCCCAGAGCTGTCACACACACACACTTACACACAGACACACACACACACACACACACACACACAGACTGACCCTGCCCATTACCACAGAGGAATGCAACTGATCCTGACAGAAACTAAACTGGGAGGACACGAAAGTCTTTCTCCTCCTGTCTCGCTTATTATCGGCCTCCTCCTCTCTAATATACACACACACACACACACACACAACACACACACTTTCCCTCCCTCGTGTTATGCCTCTTCTTATCAATCAATACTTTCTCTCTCTCTCTCTTTTTCTGTATCCATCAATAGCCACTCTAGCCAGCGTGGGTGGGGCGGCGGTTTCCATTTTAGGTGTTTAGGCCTGAACGCACACACTTCCTCCCTCTCAACACACACACACACACACACACACACACACACATGGGAGCTGAAATGATCTTTAAGCCAAAATAAAAATGATGTCATCAGGATTTGTTAAAAGTATGAAGTGACATTTCACAGCTTGCTAGATTTGTGTTAAATTAGTTGATTTTTGAGTCTGGTGTGAGTCTTCTTATTCTGACACGTATGTTGATTGTTGGTAGAGCCATGCAGTTCTCCATTACGCTGGTGACTGTTTAAAATACTACTGAAAATACTTTACTTTGCCTTCCCTTTAGTGGATTCACCCTCAGTAAAATATTTAAAATATTACAATAATAGTAAGAGTCTACAGATGAATTCAGCACACACACACACACACACACACACACACACACACACGGGAGCTGAAATGACCTTTAAGCCAAAATAAAAATGATGTCATCAGGATTTGTTAAAGGTATGACGTGACATTTCACAGCCTTGTTAAATTAGTTGAATTTTGAATGGAGTTTGGTGTGAGTCTTTTCTGACACGTAGAGCCATGCAGTTCTCCATTACACTGGTGACTGTTGCACCAATCTCCATTTAAAATACTACTGAAAATACTTTACTCTGCCTTCCCTTTAGTGGATTCACCCTCAATAAAATATTTAGAAGATGACAAGCCGCTAAGTGCTGAACACAGACACTATAATAGCTCCTTTTATTTTTACAAAATGTCAACTAACAAAACGTCCCAAAGGGACTCCTTTTGTTTTTCTTCCCCTGTCTGGACATTAACACACACACAGATAATAACATAGTCAATAGCTTCTTGCTCCAAGTTCAGAGGTCACGACCGTCTAAACCGCGAGTAGCCGAGTGGTTTCCGAGGAATGTCTCGTCTATCTGATCTTTCACACACACACCTGAGCATGTTGAATAAGAGAGTAGAGTGCCATGTGTTTGTGCGTGTGGGCGTTTAAAAGACGCCAGAGAAAGTCAGTCCAGATGGCCGGAGAAGATTAAACACCATCTGCCAGCGACCGCTACGTGCACACACACACACACACACACAGATGATGATTTATTGAATCTGAAAAATTACTTCTCTAATAAGAAAATTCATTACATTCTCACATTTGTGATTAAGGTCTTTTTCTTTGGGGAATAATGAATAATTTAGTCTTCCCTTAGTAATCTGTCAGAAGAAATAGGCTGGAAAGGAGGAAATGAGGGTCCACATGTTGTGTCAGACTTCTTTATTCTCTCTGTGTGTGTGTGTGTGTGTGAGAGAGTATTTACTAGTGACTTTATATTGCATTAGCCTGCCTAGGCTAACATAAACAGACAGGCCTGTGCATAGTGGAGGATTTTAAGTAGAAAAGTTGTTGCTGTTTTTACTGAACTCGACCTGTTGTAAACATGTGATACACCTGCTCTGAACTTCTGATATGATTAGAGGTGGGGGGAAAAATTCACCTATGTATCGCGTTCTCTTTTTTTTTTACAATTTTGAAATCGATTTTGAAGTAATATGAAGTATAATATAATTACGAAAATACTCATGTTATTTAATTAAAGCTGAAGTAGGCAGATTGGAGCAAATATGATCAAAAAAAGTTATTTTTATAAAACGGTCGCTATATCGTGACAGTAGAACATGAAACAGGTAACCTGAAAAAAAATCAAATGCCTCTGTGTCCTCCGGTGCTCCTAACGGCATCTGCAAGATTTCAAAGACCGGAGGAAAACAAGCAGTCAGAGCTGATCTGAGGTCTGCTGCCCAGCTGCCGTCTATGAGAGCCGGCTGTCAATCACTCTGAACTCCAACCAAACGGTCAAACTAGTCAGTCCTGTACGGTTTAAAAAATCCTGCATATAATGTAATTTTCTTAATAATAAAATATGCTGTTTGGAGTGATTTTCAGTATAATAAATGCTGAAAAATAAGTGCGCAGTATGTTTTCTATAAATTAATATAGTGATAAAATAGAGGTTATGTCTGGCAGAATTTGTTTGGCCCCTCTGCAACAATCTATGTTTCTCATGTGGCCCCCCAGGAAAAATAATTGCCCACCCCTGGTCATAATGTTGGTACTTGGAGAGTGTAATATTTTCTGAGGTGGTACGTGGTGTAAAAAGTTTGAGAACCACCGGGTTAAAGGAATACAAAGACAAGCCAAATGGCGTTGAACTCCTGGCAAACAAGGTTATAGATCGGGAAATGTGCAAACGTAGAACGCCAGACCGACGCAGACCTCCACTTTTTAGTATGTATGGAACCCCGCGTGCAGAAAATATGTCCGAGGCGTGAATGAGTGACCTCATCCTGGGTCCAAACATGATACTTCGTCTGTTGTACACACACACACACACACACACACACACACACACACACATACACACACACACACACACACACACACAGAGCTGAGCAGCAGCAGATGGCAGCAGATGTTAGATGGTCCCTCAGAGAGCAGCGATGTTCATAACGCTGTCTGGAAACCATTTTATGCCTCGCTGGGGGCATCAGTCTGTGTGTGTGTGTGTGTGTGTGTGTGTGTGTGTGTGTGTGTTATGAGCGGTGTAGTCATCAGTGTGTGAAGTGAGTGTGTTGCCATCTTGCAGTCATATCCGAAATGGCGATGATTATGATGTGTGTGTGTGTGTTACACAATGAACATCAGACTCGACTGGGACTGTGTTATGATGTAGGTGTCTGAGTGTGTGAGAGGATTTGATAATGGCTGAGTGAGTGTGTCTGTGAATGAGTGCTGAAGTGTGTGTGTGTGTGTGCTGTTGTACTTCTATCTTTGTGAGGACCAATTTGAGTGAAAGTGAGGACATTATGGAAAGATTTAGACTTAAAGGTAAAGGTTAGATCCGAGTACACTTGACTCCAAAGTCCAGTTTGTTTGATTAGTGTGAAAGCTACTCTGGCGCGGTATCTACCTATCGGTTTATTAAAATGTCAGAAAATAGTTATAAATGCTTGTTATAATTCCCCGTAGTCAAAGATGAAGTCTCGCTTTGTCAATAATGTTTGTGACGATCATGAACTGAAATATCAATGACGATCCTCACCATAGACTGTATATAAGAAGTGGACATCATCATCAGTCATCATGACGTCACCGTTTTGAAGCCTCGAGTTCGGCATTTTGGCCGTCGCCATCTTATTTTTTTGCAACCAGAAGTGACACCGGACAACGCTGTGGTAGCGACCTGTCAATCACAAGGTAGCCCCGCCCTAAAGCATCCTCTGCTTTATGGTCTATCTGACTCTAAATGGGACCATAATTTACTAAATGAACATCATGCTGTATTGAAGAAGACTTGAAACTAGTGATTGAGACCATAAACTCATGTTGACAATGTTTACTGAGGTAATAAATCAAGTGAGAAGTAGGCTCATTTTCTCAGAGACTTCTATACAATCAGACTTCTTTTTGCAACCAGAGGAGTCGCCCCCTGCTGGCTGTTAGAAAGAATGCAAGTTTAAGGCTCTTCAGCATTGGCTTCACTTTTCAGACATGGAGGTCCTCACATGTATAGAGGTACCACACTCGAGGAAGCGTGACACAGAGAGAAGGCTGCCTCATTACCCCAATTTAACCTGAGACAACACACACACACACACACACACACACACACACACACACACACACACTCAGTTGAGCCAGTGGAAAAGTCAAACTCACTCATTAACAGCTTTGTAATATATTCATCCTCACACACACATGATGTGACGTTCACACCGTTTTCACATCTAGCTTCTTGCTTTAGAGCTTGTGTGTGTATATATATATGCGTGTGTGTGTGTGTGTGTGTGTGTGTATGTGTGCGCTGCAGACTCTGGAGAGTGAGGTAATGAGTGCTCAGCTCTTCTCAGACAGCAGATCCATAAACCATCTCCTCTGCATTTAAAAATCGATGCTTGCAGCTGCCCTGCCTCCCTGCCTCCCTGCCTGCCGCCGACACACTCACACACACACACGCACTCAGACACACTCACACACTCAGACACACACACACACACACACAGTTTGCAACTAGTAAGACCCTTTACTCAAAGAGGAGACATCAGGCTTTTGACTCGAGGTTACTAGATACGCTGTACGCTCTACACCAGTGATTCCCGACCATTAACGTTAAAAGAAACGATCACATAAGGATAGAAAATAACATGAAAACAAATCAGGAACAAAGTCAGTAATATAGTAGCACCAGGAACATAACGAAAAGGCACCAGTGTGCATCAATGCATATTAGAAAATAGTAGAAAATGTATACCATCTACGAGGGCTGGTTATTTGTTGGTTGGGTAGGTATTCGGTTTAAATTTTGGGATTTGGATATTTGCTTTGTTTTGTTTTTTTATCCCCTCTGGATTACAAACATGCATAAAAATGACCATACCTTTTGGAAAATGCCTCTTATTAAATAACAAATAAAAAGTAGGGCTAGAGTGAAGATATTGGTATCATACGAAACTAGAAACCTGATGAATCCATCGGTACACACCATGTCATACTAGCTTGTAGTGAAGAAGGTTAAATAACGCTCCAAACCAAAATTTTGGTGAGGAAAAACTGTCATGTCCATTTCCAAAGGGGTCCCTTGACCTCTGACCTCCAGATATGTGAATGTAAATGGGTTCTATGGGTACCCACAAGTCTCCCCTTTACAGGCATGCCCACTTTATGATAATCACATGCAGTTTGGGGCAAGTCATAGTCAAGTCAGCACACTGACACACTGACAGCTGTTGTTGCCTGTTGGGCTGCAGTTTGACATGTTATGATTTGAGCATATTGTTTTATGCTAAATGCAGTACCTATGAGGGTTTCTGGACAATATCTGTCATTGTTTTGTGTTGTTCATTGATTTACAATAATAAATATATACATACATTTGCATAAAGCAGCATATTTGTCCACTCCCATGTTGATAAGAGGATTAAATACTTGACAACTTAAAGCTCTTCTCCCGTCACGGTGGTCTGGCCCACGCTACGGGTTGAGTCTAAGCTTGCCAGATTTGTAGAAATATCTATGAAATATCTTATAGAGTTTCCTAAAAACATACATGTACTATAGTGAGTTTGTTTATCCATTTGTGAATGAGTTAATTAAAGCATCTTTAGCTGCCTCCAGAGACACAATCATGCAAAGATTTGTCACTTTTTAATTACTAAATCAGAATAGGGTTTGGAACTAGGACGGAGGAGGAGGCTGAAGATGAAGCGTGTGATGCAGGCTGAGGGAAAGTGGGTTTACCTAAAGAGTAAATAACAACATCTAATCCCAAAATAACACATCACAAATAAATTATGATATGGAGCAGAGTGGAGGGATCTGAGGGAGGCTTTTTTTTCTCTTTTTTTTTGCTTTAAGATGACTCATGACTTTAATAGTGAGCCACACAATGCTTTCACTTTCATACCAGCAATTATCCTGCAGGAGTAGGCGTCTCAAACAGTGGATATATCATCTGAGAAGAGCTGCATAAACACACGAGGTCGCACATGTGTGTGAGTGTACAAATAACCCGGAGGGGCTGTTTACTCGTCAATAACAGCCAGTCAAACTCATGGCTGCATAATTGTAGCTGACACACAGAAAGCTGCCATCACTTGTTGAGTTGAGAGTGTTACGCTGTTGTCAGTACAAACAGCGCCCGCCGTGTTTACAACTGAAGCCAACTAAATGTCAGGCAAGACTAACAGAAACCTCCAAACACAATCTGGAGCTGCGTCTCCGTTTGATGTGAACATGAAAACCATGAGAGAACGAGTGGAGGAGGTTGGACTTACGGTGCAGACAGGCATCGAGTCGTCATCGCCCACGGAGTCCTCAGGATCGTGGTGTACGTCCTGTAATCATGAACACAAAGAGGTGACGCATTAACACACACCTGATAGACAGCGGTGACATGATAATAAGCTCTCTGTGTGAATGTCACTGCTGCAGGTTGAAACGTGTTGAGCACATGAACT
Organism: Sebastes umbrosus; assembly: GCF_015220745.1. Taxonomy (NCBI): domain Eukaryota; kingdom Metazoa; phylum Chordata; class Actinopteri; order Perciformes; family Sebastidae; genus Sebastes; species Sebastes umbrosus. The sequence goes on from NC_051289.1 coordinate 2,091,270, forward strand.
GCTTTGATGACTGAAAACGCCTCGCTGCAAATACTCACCGTGCAGACAGATCATGATGAATTTTATATAGTCATGTAATAGTGTGATTAGGAGCGAGGAGCATTTGGAAAATTTCTGAGTAGGGCTGTCAAAGTTAACGTGATAATAAAGCATTAACAAAAAATCGTTTTAACACCACTAATTTCTTTAAACGCAACTTGTGATCGCAAGGGCTTAATTTTAAAGCTAGAGTAAAGATACTGGTATTATATGAATCTATAAAGCCTAATGAATCCATCGGTACCAACCATGTCATACTAGCTTGTCATGAAGGAGGTTAAATAACGCTCCAAACTTACACTACATTTTGGCGAGGAAAAACTGTCATGTCCATTTTCAAAGGGGTCCCTTGACCTCTGACCTCCAGATATGTGAATGTAAATGGGTTCTATGGGTACCCACGAGTCTCCCCTTTACTGACATGCCCACTTTATGATAAATGAACAAATATGTAAATGACAAATATTGTCCAGAAACCCTCACAGGTACTGCATTTAGCATACAAAATATGCTCAAATAATAAAATAAATCATCAGATCGTTTTTCCTCGCCAAAATTTAGCGTACGTTTGGAGCGTTATTTAGCCTCCTTCAGGACAAGCTAGTATGACATTGGTTGGTACCAGTGGATTCCTTTGGTTTTTCTAGTTTCACATGATACCATTATCTTCACTCTAGCTTTAAAACTGAGCCCAGTACAACTTCCGAAAGATCGACTGTGTTAATGCGTTAAAGAAATTAGCCAATTCATCGGCTATCTGCTTTTTCCTGCTCCAAACTATCGTTATTATATATCGACCTTTAAAAATCCACGATCTGTCGACCTCTACTTCATTTCAAACACAACTTGTATCAGTCGAACCTTAAACAAGACAGTGTACTTTGTAATCTAGTCCTCATTAAACGATGCATAGCATTCAGCCCTTCTATACGGTACATCTACAGTATAGAGAGACTCATTCTCTTGTCACATCAAGGACATCTGCTGCCTACATTCAGAGGTGAAGCGCGGCGCTCAACGAGTAGGCGTCTTTTATATTTTGAAACCCTCTCTTGTCATCTCCCTCCCCGCTCCCTGTGACGGAGGAATCAACCAGAGTTCAAATAAAAAAAAAGAAGTCCCCAGACGGTCACAGCGTGAGGTTCATCAGCGGGGCCACCAAACTCCGACCGCTTGTACCTCGGCCAAAAGGAAGAAAAAAACAAAAACAGCAGATATGAATTGGCATTACGTAAGGCAGATTAGCAGCCTGTCTGCTTTCCTGCTGGAACAACAGCTGTGATTCAGACACTGATAGCACTGATACTACTGCCTGACAAAAACAATAATAACAATAAAAGCGATTATGGTGATTATTTACTTTGCCGGTAAAAGCAGCGCCGGGAGGATAAGCCTGAAATCTGCACCGCGGGGAGTAGAGAGAGAGAGAGAGAGAGAGAGAGAGAGAGAGAGAGAGAGGCGAGGATAGTGAGCGGAGGAGATGGATTGCAGACAGGACGACTGATGGATTATGATTAGAAAGAGATGGAAGGTGACGGAGAGGACAGGGTTGTAGATGGAAAGGAAGAGGGGAAAAAGCTCAGATTTTTCTCCAAGTGATGGATGATCTATGAATAAAAACTGTCTGTCCGTCTCTGATGACCTAAACGAACCCCGTCACCCCAGACACGCTTTTAAACTGTTTACTTTTCTGGGTTTTTTATGTCCACAGGATTTCAACAAAGGACAAATATTTGGTTGTGAATGGACAGAGAGTGTCAGTGTTTTTAGTGACTATTGTTATTGATAATCATGCTCTAAGTTTTGGAACTAAAGTTCACATGATGTGGGGACTTTGGGGAGGGGTATAAACAGGAAGTATAATTCTGCAGTGGAGTCAGTGAGTTGGCCGTAGGTATCAACTTGATGCTGCAATCACATGGAATCAGGCAGACGGCAGATGGCAGACAGACAACACCTTCTGGACGACACGGGAAAAACAAACAAACAATCCGACAGACTGGCAGGACGGCAAAACAAAACGACATGTTGTTGTGGTGATGGAATAAAATAAATAAAATCCTATTGTGTCTACTATTTTATGTTATTACTCTAGTAATGCATGTCTTTCTCTTAATATTCTATCGCAAACTTAAACAATTGTCTCCTTGTGTGAGGGAGCAAATATACATCCAGTTATAAATTCTGTCACAGAGGACGGCAAAAAGTTCAAATTAGGGCTGTCAATCGATTACAATATTTAACCGCGATTAATCGCGTGACTGTCCATAGTTAATCTTGATTAATCGCAAATGAATCACACATTTTTTATCTGTTCAAAATGTACCTTAAAGTGAGATTTGTCAAGACTACTTTGAAAATGGCCATGCCAGTTTTTCCTTGCCAAAATTTAGCATAACTTTGGAGCGTTATTTAACCTCCTTCACGACAAGATAGCATGACAATGGATTCTTTAGGTTTTCTAGTTTCATATGATACCAGCATCTTCACTCCAGCTTTAAAACTGAGTCCGCTACAACCCACAAATCACAAGCTGCGTTAATGCGTTAAAGAAATTAGTGGGCGTTAAAACGAATTTGCGTTAACACGTTAACTTTGACATCCCTAGTTAAAATATTTTGACATTGTACAGCAATGCTGTCTACCGTTACCATCGCCGGTATTCTCTGCTGGCATCACCTAATTTTATCACTCTAGTCAAAGAAAGAAAAAGTCAAAGTACACGTCAAATGAATTTTTCCCAGTGATGGTTTCTGTCATTTTAGGTAGTTCTTATCACGCTGATGTTTGCTCAAGTGTTTTTCTGATCAGTTTGGTTTTAGTGAGTTTTTTGATGTTATATAAAGGATTTGAGACGTCATGATTGACAGCTGTGTGTCTCTCGCTGACAAGCTGCGACCGTGCTCGGCTCGCGATTGGTTTGAGCGGGTGACCTCGACACCATGGCTCCGCCGCCTGATCACTACCGCGCAGACTCTAGCTCCAAATGTCGTCAAAATCTCAAGGTGGCGACTCCTGTGTCCGAGATATTTTGACAGCACAGAGGGAGAAAGTGGAGACGCGTCGTCCATCTTTATATACAGTCTATGATTTGACTCTAAATGGGACCATAATTTACTAAATGAACATCATGCTGTATTGAAGAACAGTTGAAACTAGTGATTGAGACCATAAACTCATGTTTACAATGTTTACTGAGGTAATAAATCAAGTGAGAAGTAGGCTCATTTTCTCATAGACTTCTATACAATCAGACTTCTTTTAGCAACCAGAGGAGTCGCCCGCTGCTGGTTTAAGACACTTCATCTTTGGCTTCACTTTTCAGACCCGGAGGTTGCCTAATAGTGCTGCAACTGTTGATAAGTGGGCCAAACTACAGTCACTAACTTCCTGTTGTTTTCAGGACACTTGCATGTACCTGCTCCCTTTCAGCTCATGAAGTATCTTTGACAACTCTCCCACCTCACAGTTTGATATCCCTGCTCTTGGAAGTATGGATTGTATTGTGTCTGCAGCAACGAGAGTCAAAAACTGAACTGAAAGCTGAGACACAATGCAGTCCATACTTCCAATGAGATCAACCGCCTCGTCATTTCCCCCTGATATTAACATATCTGGACACTTTATCTGGATAATGACATCGGATCGCACGCCTTTTGCATTTTTACAGCCGGTATTAATAAGCATTATCGTTATCTTGAGTCTGCCAGCGTTGTAATGGGATACCAACACTCAGAATATCTGCAGAGCTGGCGAACACAGTGCATCCCAGGTCAAGAGAAGTGAGGCTGCAGGATGGGCTCTAGGCTACTTATTTGTGTTTTGCAGAGGAACGGCTCATCTGTGGTTTAACTCAGAGAAGCAATTTCATATTTATGCAGTATTAATATTTACCGGATGCAACTTAATCTTCAAGAATCAAATTAAACTCGAGACTCGAATTGGGAGATTGATGCCAATATTCAGCCTTAGTGGGGGCAGAAAAACACAGCAGCACAGTCTGTGGATTATCCCGAAAATTATTTCTGGAAAGAGACTTTGTTCTCATTTCTCTGACCTAGAGCTGCAACTTACAATTACGTCAATTATCGGATCATTTGCCGGATAATTTTGTTGATTAATCGATTAATCTTTTGGTCTATAAAATGTCACAAAAATTTGTGCAAGAAGTTCCAGGGTGACGTCTACCAACAACAGCCCAAAAGATCGGTTTATTTGGAAGGAAAGGAAAGCAGGAAATCTTCACACTTGAGATGCTTGAATCGGCAAAATTTGTTGGCATTTTTTGCTTAAAAAATGAGTCGCACAATTAAGTGATTATTAAAATTCTTGCAGTTTAATTATCAGCCGATTAAAATTAGTTGATTAAGACCAAAACAGATGAATAGTCGACAAATCGACTAAGATTTCTTTAGTTGTTTTTTTTAATGCTTTTTTCATACTGAATGATTTATTTACATGAAATTTATGAACACATCTCTATGAAAAATAAATAATTAGTAAATGAATAATAAAAATGAATAAATAAATAAATGGCTCAATAAATAAATAATATGAATATGTATAAACTAATGAATAAATAAATATATACATTTAAAAATAAATACAAAATAAATAAAACATGTATGCAAAAATAAATAAATCAAAAATAAAATCAAAAATAAGTAAATACAAAATAAATGCAAAAATAAATAAATTAATTGTAAAAATTTATAAAAATAAATAAATAAAAGGGAAAATTAAACAGAAGAGTAAATAAAGAAGGGAATTAATACAAAGATAAATAAATAAAAGAAAAAATTAAAACAGTAATATCAATTTTTGTCACATTTGATCAATTAATGAATGACTATATTTATTTTTAATATTATTTTTGCTACATTTAATGACATATGTATTTATTTATTGAGTCATTTATTCATTTATTTAGGCAGATGAATCCATTAATTAAATAATTGTTTCAGCTCCTTTTATTAGAGTGGTGGCAGAAGTCTCAACTTTAAAATAAAGCAATAATATCTTCAGCGTATCTTCTTGTTCGACGGTTGGATTAAAAAAAAGCAATTTGTATGCATCGCCGACATCAAGACATTATAATGAGTGTTTTCCAGCATTTTCTGACATTTTATACACAAAACAATTCATGACAAAGCCCTAAAAGATATTTCATCAGCTGTTCTATAATGCACTCTTTGTATAGTAAGAAAACATTGAAGCCTGCAGAGTGCAGATTCATTGCTGCAGCCATCTTGATCTACTCATCTTTGTTTCTGCATTTCTGCAGACAAGTGCAGCCGCTCTCTGCTCTTTGTGTGCATCCTGAATGATCTTGTCTTCAGGGCAAAAACATCCTACAGAAGCATCTCTTCTTCTTCATGCTTCCTCACTGCTTTTTGTGTTGTTTTTGTATTCTATAGTGGCCTAGAAAAAAAAAAGCTGGATAACGACACATCGCTTGCACCGCCCAAAGTTTTGGCTTGGAGGTGTTACGCATGGGTCAAAGGTCAGCTTCATTGAGCAGAGCGTCGGGCACGCTCCTGTCTGGTTGTAAAGTGAAGTGGAAAAGAGGGCGCGTGGGAAAAGCTGCGAGCAGGTACGAGCTTGTTAGCGAGGCCAGGCAGAAAAAAGAGAAGCTGGCTCAGTGACTCAGTGCATTTTTGCGTTTGAGGGTGAATCAGGTTCGACTATTCACAATCTGCCTCCACACACACACACACACACCACACCACACAAACACACACACACACACACACACACACACACACACACACACGCACAGCCGTTTCTCCATGCAGAACTTGTGACACCTCATACAGGAAGTGGACACACACACACATATAGACGTAAACTCTTCCTGAATCATGCAGTCGCCGTGGCACCGCCTCCTGCTCGTTATCAAGATTCAACTACTTGTAGGAAGGAAAAAAAACTGCTTTTGTTTCAATCTTGTGTCTCAGTTTTGGAGCCCCTTTTTTTTAAAAACAATCCTACATTTTGCATCTATTTCTTTTTGTTTTACACCAAACAATTAAATCAAAACCACTACAACGGCTTTATTCTGCATCTAGAAATCACCACAAACATCCCCAAGGTGACTCGTAGTGACTTTGTGACACTCAGCAGCACTGAATGAATTTTTATGTGCTCAGTAAGTGCTTTTTTATGTATTTTTAATCTAATTTGGCATCCCTTTAACAACTTTAAGAGTGGAGTAATTATCTAATAGTGACGTTAAGGTGTATTATGATGCTTTTTGTGTGTATTTTCATCTAATTAGGCATCCCTATAGAAGGTTTAGGAGTAGAGTAATCATATAGTAGTGACTTTAAGATGAATTATGGTGCTTTTTGTGTGTATTTTAATCTAATTTGACATCCCTATAGGAGCTTTAAGTGTAGAATACAAATCTAATAGTGACGTTAAGGTGTATTATGGTGCTTTTTGTGTGCATTATAATCTAATTTGGCATCCCTATAGAAGCTTTGAGAGTAGATTAAGTATCTAATAGTGACATTGGGTTGTATTATGGTACCTTTTTATGTATTTTAATCTAATTTGGCATCCCTATAGGAGCTTAAAGAGTGGAGTAATCATCTAATAGTAACTTTAAGGTGGATTATGATGCTTTTTTGTGCATTATAATCTAATTTGGCATCCCTGTAGGAGCTTTAATAGGAGAATACAAATCTAATAGTGACATTAAGGTGTATTATGGTGCTTTTTAGTGTATTTTAATCTAATTTGGCATCCCTTTAGGAGCTTTAAGAGTAGAATACAAATCTAGTAGTGACTTTAAGGTGTATTATGGTGCTTTTTAAGTGTACTTTAATCTAATTTGGCATCCCTGTAGCAGCATCAAGAGTAGAATAATCATCTAACAGTGTGTTTGAGGTGTATCATGCATGGATGTATTATGTGTATCATGGTGCTTTCCAGTGACATCCTGTGTGGTGTATATCTACTCTACCTGTCTCCTGCATTGACTGCAGCTCAACTGAAAGTCCCTGAACTGTCAGTCAGTCTGTCAACAGGACCAACCAGGTGTTATAGTGAACCAGGTATTGTAATGAACCAGGTGTTATAATGAACCAGGTGTTATAATGAACCAGGTGTTATAACGAACCAGGTGTTATAATGAACCAGGTGTTATAACGAACCAGGTGTTATAACGAACCAGGTGTTATAATGAACCAGGTGTTGTAATGAACCAGATGTTATTATAATGAACCAGGTGTTATAATGAACCAGATGTTATTATAATGAAGCAGGTGTTATAATGAACCAGGTGTTATAATGAACCAGGTGTTATAACGAACCAGGTGTTATTATAATGAAGCAGGTGTTATAATGAACCAGGTGTTATAATGAACCAGGTGTTATTATAACGAACCAGGTGTTATAACGAACCAGGTGTTATTATAATGAAGCAGGTGTTATAATGAACCAGGTGTTATAATGAACCAGGTGTTATTATAACGAACCAGGTGTTATAACGAACCAGGTGTTATTATAATGAAGCAGGTGTTATAATGAAGCAGGTGTTATAATGAACCAGGTGTTATAATGAACCAGGTGTTATTATAACGAACCAGGTGTTATAACGAACCAGGTGTTATTATAATGAAGCAGGTGTTATAATGAACCAGGTGTTATAATGAACCAGGTGTTATAATGAAGCTCTCAACTCTCCAGTGTTCAAATCTAATTTGGCATCCCTATAGGAGCTTTATGAGTAGAATAATCATCTAATAGTGTCTTTGAGGTGCATTATGGTGCTCGTTAGTGTATTTTAATCTCATTTAGTATCCCTATAGCAGCTTTAAGAGTAGAATAATTACCCAATAGTGACTTTAAGGTGTATTATGGTGCTTTATAGTGTACTTTAATCTAATTTGGCATCCCTATAGGAGGTTTAGTAGTAGAATAATGATCTAATAGTGTCTTTAAGGTGTATTATGGTGTTTTTTTAGTGTATTTTAATCTAATTAGGCATCCCTATAGCAGCATTAAGAGTATAATAATTATCTAATAGTGACTTTAAAGTGTATTATGGTGCTTTTTAAAGTATTTTTATCTAATATAGCATCCCTTTAAGAACTTTATGAGTACAATAATCATCTAACAGAGACTCTACATTGAACTATGGTGCTTTTTAAGTGTACGTTAATGTAATTTGGCATCCCTATAGCAGCATGAAGAGTAGAATAATTACAGAATAGTGTCTTTGAAGTGTATTATGCATGGATGTATTAGGTATTGAGGTGTATTATGGATGTATTAGGTGTATTATGGTGCTTTACAGTGTATTTTAATCTAGGTGTATAATGGATGTATTAGGTGTATTATGCATGGATGTATTAGGTATTATGGTGCTTTTTAAGTGTACTTTAATCTAATTATTACAGTACTATGCATTGATGTATAAGGTGTATTATGGATGTATTAGGTGTATCATGGTGCTTTCCAGTGACATCCTGTGTACTCTATTGACTGCAGATCAACTGTCAGTCAGTCTGACCAGAGGACCAACCAGGTGTTATAATGTTCTAATGAACCAGGTGTAATAATGAACCAGGTGTTATAATGTCATAATGAACCAGGTGTTATAATGTCATAATGAACCAGGTGTTATGATGAAACATAATGAACCAGGTGTTATGATGTCATAATGAACCAGGTGTAATAATGAACCAGGTGTAATAATGAACCAGGTGTTATAATGTCATAATGAACCAGGTGTTATGATGAAACATAATGAACCAGGTGTAATAATGAACCAGGTGTTATAATGTCATAATGAACCAGGTGTTATGATGAAACATAATGAACCAGGTGTTATAATGTCATAATGAACCAGGTGTAATAATGAACCAGGTGTAATAATGAACCAGGTGTAATAATGAACCAGGTGTCATAATGAACCAGGTGTCATAATGAACCAGGTGTTATGATGAAACATAATGAACCAGGTGTTATAATGAACCAGGTGTTATAATGTCATAATGAACCAGGTGTCATAATGAACCAGGTGTTATGATGAAACATAATGAACCAGGTGTAATAATGAACCAGGTGTTATAATGAACCAGGTGTTATGATGAAACATAATGAACCAGGTGTAATAATGAACCAGGTGTTATAATGTCATAATGAACCAGGTGTCATAATGAACCAGGTGTTATGATGAAACATAATGAACCAGGTGTAATAATGTCATAATGAACCAGGTGTTATGATGAAACATAATGAACCAGGTGTTATGATGTCATAATGAACCAGGTGTAATAATGAACCAGGTGTTATAATGTCATAATGAACCAGGTGTTATGATGAAACATAATGAACCAGGTGTTATAATGTCATAATGAACCAGGTGTTATAATGTCATAATGAACCAGGTGTCATAATGAACCAGGTGTTATGATGAAACATAATGAACCAGGTGTAATAATGTCATAATGAACCAGGTGTTATGATGAAACATAATGAACCAGGTGTAATAATGTCATAATGAACCAGGTGTTATAATGTCATAATGAACCAGGTGTTATGATGAAACATAATGAACCAGGTGTTATAATGTCATAATGAACCAGGTGTTATAATGTCATAATGAACCAGGTGTAATAATGAACCAGGTGTTATAATGTCATAATGAACCAGGTGTTATGATGAAACATAATGAACCAGGTGTTATGATGTCATAATGAACCAGGTGTAATAATGAACCAGGTGTTATAATGTCATAATGAACCAGGTGTTATGATGAAACATAATGAACCAGGTGTTATGATGTCATAATGAACCAGGTGTAATAATGAACCAGGTGTTATAATGTCATAATGAACCAGGTGTTATGATGAAACATAATGAACCAGGTGTTATAATGTCATAATGAACCAGGTGTTATAATGTCATAATGAACCAGGTGTAATAATGAACCAGGTGTTATAATGTCATAATGAACCAGGTGTTATAATGTCATAATGAACCAGGTGTTATGATGAAGATGAAGCTCTCACCTCTCCAGTCGTCCCTCCCAGAGGCATCTTCTGCCAGGGATCCGCCAGCTGAGCCAGAGGCATCTTCTCTTCTTCTTCTTCTCCTCCTCTTCCTCCTCGTCCTCTCCGTCCTTCTACTTTACTTCTGTTCAACTCCTCTTCTTCCCTCCCTCCGTCGACACTTTCAGTCTCTCTCCTCCTTCCTTCCTTCTTTCTGTGTTGTTTAAGCTAGTTCCTGTTTCCTTCTACCTCTCCTCTCTCTGTGGAACCGAACCGACCCGCGGAGCTCTCTCTCTTCCACCGACCGACCGAGCCCAGAGAACACCTTCTGATTCCGGATCTGCTGCTGCGCTGAGACCGCCCCTTCCTCCGGAGAGAGACACCAACGGTCGAGGAGGGAGGAGGCGAGGAGAGAGGAGGGAGGAGACCAACGGCAGCGAGGAGGCGAGGAGGGAGGACGCCCTTCCTTCCCCTCTCTCTCTCTCTCTCTCTCTCTCTCATTCTCTCTCATTCTCTCTCTCTCTCTCTCCCTCTCTTCCTCTCTCTCTCTCTCTCTCTCTCATTCTCTCTCATTCTCTCTCTCTCTCTCTCTCCCTCTCTTCCTCTCTCTCTCTCTCTCTCTCTCATTCTCTCTCTCTCTCTCTCTCTCACTTCCGTTGTTTCCCAATATGGCGGCCGGTGTCGGCTTACCTGTCCGTCACCGTCAGACCGCTGACGTCACGGCTGCGTCACGTCAGGAGGCGGCTTCCTTTAGGTGACTCTGCTCTGGCATTTATTATTATCTGAAATTTATATGAATATAATAACAAATAATAAGTAAAAAAAAAAATATATATATATTTTATTAATTTAAAACACAAATGAGCAAAATGCAACTTCCACAAATAAAATAAATATTAAATACACCTTAAAGTCACTACTAGATAATTATTTTACTCTAGATGTTGCTATAGGGATGCCAAATTTGATTAAAATACACTGTAAAGTACCTTAAAGTCACTATTAGATTATTAAACTACTGCTAATAAATATAAAAAAACACCATAATGCACCTTAAAGTCACTATTAGATGATTAAACTACTACTAATAAATAAAAAAACACCATAATGCACCTTAAAGTCACTATTAGATGATTAAACTACTGCTAATAAATATAAAAAACACCATAATGCACCTTAAAGTCACTATTAGATGATTAAACTACTACTAATAAATAAAAAAACACCATAATGCACCTTAAAGTCACTATTAGGTGATTAAACTACTACTAATAAATAAAAAAACACCATAATGCACCTTAAAGTCACTATTAGATGATTAAACTACTCTTAATGCTGCTAAAAGGATGCCAAATTAGATTAAAATACACCATAAGGCACCATAATACACCTTAAAGTCACTATTAGATGATTATTCTACTCTTAACGATGCTATAGGGATGCCAAATTACATTAAAATACACTAAAAAGCACCAGAATACACCTTTAAGTCACTATTAGATGATTATTCTACTCTTAACGATGCTATAGGGATGCCAAATTACATTAAAATACACTAAAAAGCACCAGAATACACCTTTAAGTCACTATTAGATGTTTACTCTACTCTTAATGCTGCTATAGGGATGCCAAATTAGATTAAAATACACAATAAAGCACCACAATTCTGCAATAAGTGGTCTTTCTGAGCTCCAAGTCTTTTTTAATTCAGGTTAATTTCATGGATCTCTTTTGATGGTATTGTCCAAGTTATTTTATTGCAGTGGCATGTGCTTTTCTTTCTTTTTGTGAGGTAGCTTTGTTTTGAGTGCCATACAAATACATTATTACCACTATAATACACTGTGTGTGAGAGAGATTATCCCAAAGATGAACAAAGTCTTTTCAAAATGGGCAATTCAAATATGAAGCTGTACAGTCCTACATTTCATTCTTACACAGTAACTCTCGTTTCCAGATGTTACAGCTTTTTTTTAAGTGTGTGAATTGGATGCTTTTCATTAACTGCCAATAAATCATTAGATCAACAACACTTCCATCTGATTAACAGGCCGTTCAGCTGTAATGTTTGGTTGCCATGACGGTCGATAAACAACAGAAGTTGACTTCTTTACAGCCTGGTAGCGACATCTAGTGGTAGAAGGTCAGACCTAGATATACATGTAGAAAGCACTACACACAATATTTATATTCACTCTTTCTTTATATGCATTTATTTTACAGCCAAACAGTCTTTCAGTGCAACACACACAAACAGTCAAGTAAAGCTTCATATCTGTACAGGTTCAGGTTCAGTAACAGGAAAAGAACAGAGAGGTACATGAAACAAGGAAAAGGAAATCCCGTCAATGCTGCTGCTGGGTTTTTTTTTCCACACAGACACTAGTTCCATATTTTAAGTACATTTTAACACATAATTCTCCAAACTACAGACTAAAATGTGTGCAGATAAACTGTAAAATAATATATCAGTGCATCCATCTTCCAGCAGAGAAGCAGAACGATTCTCTGCAAACTTTCTTTCAACATTTTATCAACTTTGACGCACTGATCAACAGTCATCTAAATATTCACAAATCCTCATATGGTAAATTCATACAACTTAAAATAAATACAAATATTCACCTTATAGCCAGCGCTGGAAGAAGTCCTTTAGAAGTACCACGTAATACAAGTAAAAGTCCTGTATTCAAAACTTTACTCAAGTAAAACTAAAAAAGTATCAGCATCAAATAAAGTACTAAAAGTACTCATTATGCAGAATGTCCCATTTCAGAATAATATACATATTATTGGATTATAAGTATTATTTTGACTACTTTATATATTGTATAGCTTAATCTGTAATTTTTTTTGTTGATAATATTTTTGTATTATGACATGGTTTTGTTGAATACTTGATTGTGATTGGTCAATCACGGCATTCTACGGTCTGTTATTTCTTTATAGCAGACCGTTGTTATGCATAACAGACCGTTGCTATGGATAACAGACCATTGCTATGTATAACAGACCGTTGCTATGGACGCAGTTCCGATGTTAATACATATTTTTATTGTACAATTAATAAATTAATTTGTAAATGCTCTATTACTATTTACGTGACTCTTGTGGTCCTCCATACCCTGTACATTATCCCTTACTTATTAATATGGATCTGTAAAGTAACTCAATTTATCCAATAAATGTAACAGTTAAAAAGTGCAATATTTCCCTTTGAAATGTAGTGAAGTATAAAGTAAAAATAAGAAAGGATTACTCGGGTAAAGATGGCTTCTGAAGGGGTACTCAGCTGGTTGCAATCTGCAACCACACCACTAGATGCCACCAAATCCTACACGCTGTACCTTTAAGTACAGTACTTGAGTAAATGTTTCTTACCCTGTTGTATATTTCCAGCTTGCTGACACAAAACATACTGAATCCTTTCCTGCAGTCTCTTAAAAACAGTTTAAACTAAAACAAAAGAGTTCTGAAAAGTCAAAAGACTCAACTAGTGATTGATTGCTTTAAGAAAAACTGGCATTAAAAATATTCATGATCGTTTTCTTCAAAGTCACTTCCACACAGTGAGGCTTATTAATTAAACACGGGTTATAGCGATCTGCACATCTAAAAGTTGGAAAACGGCTAGAAATGCTTCTAAAAAGTTGAGGAATTTAAAACAAGTGGTGGGGGAAAGAGGGAAGTTTTGTGCGTATTATATGCAGCCCTGAATTATTTAAAACCTGTGAAGTACACACAGCTGAAGACTCTTCTCATCCACCACAAATCAAACGTCTCTGGCAGCAGCACACCGCGGCTGATGATGGTTCAACTCCAACAGACGTATTAGAACAAAACATACAAACAATAAATATTTCTATATATAAATCTATAAATAAATAACACTGACAGGTTTCAGGTCAGAGTCCCATTAAGGTGCGGAATGATGTCATGGTAAAGCTCAGAGGGTGTCGGTGCAGTTGAAGGGTGGGAGGTCGACGTGTGTGTGTGTGGAGTGTGTGGGAGTCTAGCTGACAGACTTGAGTTTGACCCAGGGGTTTGTCCCGCGGACCTCCAGCGGCGCGTCGTTGCTGAAGAGGTGGTTGCACAGCTCCTCCAGCGGCGGCTCAGGATCCGACGTTGCATACTGAGCTGCGTCCTCCACCTCCTTACGGATTGCAATGTCGATTTCCTGACAGGACAGAGAAGAAGTAAAGTAAATAAAGTACTTTATAGAAGGAAGAGAATCAGGAAGCATAAGCTAGCAGAATGAAAAGGACCCCCTTGTCTCCTCCTCGTCTCCTTCCTTCAAATCTTAGGTGGGAGGGACTAAGACATGAGGAGAGGAGACAAGGATGTATAAACTGAGAAATGAGAAGAGCGGAAAATATAAAAAGAGAGAACAAAGTGAAAAAAACACTATATAATATTATAACAAAGAAAAATAACTTTTTCCTTGTCGTTAAGATCGTGGCTCTTTGTGGGAAGTGAATATTTTCTATATTGAGAGATGTAAATAAAATCTTATAAAGAACAGCTGTGATAGCTTTAAAAAGTACAGACTGTAGGGAGTTACATGTATGTTATGTTGTTTGTGTTCACCTTGAACTCCTCCACAGACGCCATGTTGTTGCCTAGCATGCGATCTTTCAGCATAGTGATGGGGTCACTCTTACTGCGCACTTCCTGGATCTCATCACGAGTGCGGTAGCTGCAGGAAGTTACATCACAGAGTCAGAACAAACTCAAACCTCCCTGCTGGGTCATCAACAGGAAGTTACTCAACAAATAACGTTGGTATTGTTTAATAGTTGACTGATAATAAGCAATTTGAAAAAGACCGTAATCATGAAGAAAAGATGCTACATCCGTTCTCCATTATTTATTAAATACCTTGCTGTTATATATCATAATACATTTTACTATATTATACGCATACTATATTATATTTAATAATCTATTCTATATTACTAAACATTATGTTATATAACTACCTTTCACCTTGTACTATATCTCATACTATCATAATTTACCATTTTATATTATGTTACTATTTTTACAGATTTTTGCATCATTAACACTACTGTTACTTTACCTCGTTATTTTTGTCTACAAAATGTTCTTGAACAGTTTTATTTTATTCATATTTTAGTTTTTAATATACCTTTTATTATTGATTTATTCTACTTTCTCTATTTATCTGTACTTATTTCTGTCTTTGTGCTGCTGCAACAACCAAATTCCCTCACTACTTCCATCTTATCAAATTATGCTTTTTCTGAATATATTTAAATGTATTGTTTACTAAACTTCCAAGTTTTTCCAATAGTAGCTGGTCTAGTTATTCATACCAACTGCTGACAGTCAAGATGTTGTTATTTTCTATATTATTTAATCAAGGACTGGTAGGTAATTAGTTAATAAACAGGAGACAGGAATAATTGGTTCTCGTGTCACTTGAACCAGAGTCTAAAATTAAAGTGAGAAACGTGCTACAGTAGAGAAGACATATAACCGGATAAAGTCATTTAGGAGGTTACTAACCTGACACCTGGGTCACTCATGCTGTGTCCATGGTAACGGTAGGTCTGCAGCTCCATTACGATGGGACCCTGAAACACACAGCAGCTCATTTCTCACAGCTGTCGGCCGTCTTTATACACTGGGTTTGCAGTGGTAAGTTTTCCAAGAGTTTGAGGAAAAGAAGTTATGGAAAATAAATCCTACGGGGAGATTCAGGGTGTGTCCTTTAGCTTCAAGGTAAAAAATAAACAAACATAAATTCACGTTATTAGACAAGGATCCTTAGAGACAGTTCCGGTAAGTTTTGTCCCAACTAGAGACAAAAATTATATTTTTTAATAAACTCATCCATTGTATTTCATCACTAAACTCTCCACCTAGTTTGTCATTGTTGTTTCTCTTCACACAGAGCAGCTCAGCTCACCTTTCCAGCCCTGCAGTGATCTGCAGCAAACTTGGTGGCCTCTCTGACACACAGGACGTCCATCCCATCCACCTACGAGACAAAGAAACAAGCGAGGACATTAATACTGTCGCTACGAAAAACACTACATTCACAAAAACAGTAATTTTACCTCACAGAACACAGAAGTATACAATCCCTTTCAGTCATTTCCAAACTTAGCACAGCTAACGTTGACTCAGCAAGTGCTGGCGTTCACATTATTCATAACCTCATTGATTAGCTTACTGTGCTAACCTACAGCACTGCTTTTTGCTAACGGCTGAGAGGACGTTTCCATTTGAAAAAAACGTCCTGAGAGCCACCAGAGTTTGTTTGTTTGTGTGCAGTATCATACATGAGCATCAGGTCAGCTGTATGAATGCTCACACCTGCAACTGCCAGGACGGACTGTTAGTCTTATCCTGTTATAGTCTGGGTTCATACAGGCCAGCTGCAGCATACGGCCAACAGACACACTGCAGCTACCGCCCAAGACCCCCAATGTTTAATTAACCCTCCGGCTGTGTTTGTGTGTCTCACTCTGATTCCTGGGATGAAGTCTCCTCTCTTGTAGTAGTCGGTGCTGGCTGAAGCTCGTTCCACCGACGTCCCCATACCGTACTTGTTGTTCTCGCAGATGAAGATGCACGGCAGCTTCCAGAGGGCGGCCATGTTGAACGACTCAAAAATCTGTCCCTGATTGGACCAGAGGGGACAGAGGAAGGTAGGGTTGAGCAAATGTATTCATATTGAGTAAACATTTTAAGAACTTGGCAGGATATTTACCTGATTGGCTGCTCCGTCTCCGTAAAGAGCGACGCACAGCTGATTGTTGCCTTGATACTGGCAGGCCAGAGCGATGCCAGCTCCCAGAGGAACCTGGACAATAACAACAACAAATAACCTTTTAAAAAGGATAGTTTGAGTTGTTTATCTACAGTAGATGGAGGTCGGCACGCCCCCAGTTTGGAGAAACAGACAGGAGTACCATCGGCCCATAATTTTGCAATGGGTGCATCCCTAATTATTGTGTGACTTTGGTGTTATGAAGGGTTAGTTCAGATTCACCAAAGTCACACAATAACACAAACAAACTAACCGATCGTGGCAGCAGTAGACCAGCAACTCCTGTGTTCAGCAAGGTACAATTATTGTTTTTGTCAATGGAGTCTGGTGGCTTTGGCGAGAGCATAGATAACGGCTTCAGTTCCCCGTCAGAAAGGGCTGATTGATTTTTTTTTAGGTGTCTAAAATGCATTTTGCTGCATTACATTGCTTTGCTCCCGTGCTGCTACTCCTGTCTGTTTCTCCAAACTCCATCTACTGTAGGTAACACACTGACTATAGATAAGTACCATATTCACTCTAGATAATAAACCACAACAAAACATGTTGAGGCTCGTTTTGCTTTTCTGCAGAAGTTTTTTCGTGCCGCGTGTGTTTACCTGTGCTCCCACGATGCCGTTGCCTCCATAGAAATGTGGAGCGTACATGTGCATCGAACCTCCTTTTCCTTTGGCGACACCGCCTTTACGACCTGAGGAGGGATGAAGACGATGAGGCTCTGCAGGTGTGTAAAAAAGGTACAATTCATCCAGAGAGTTTTTGATTTTCTTCTCTCTCACCTGTGAGCTCGGCCAGGATCTCTTTGACGGAGATGCCGCGGGTGTACGTGTACCCGTGGGCGCGATAGGCGGTGATCAGGTGATCAGAGGGGTTGATGCCGCCCTCGATGCCCACCGCACAGGCTTCCTGTAGGAGAGGACCAACATCAGACCGGGCTTTAACTCACTGGCGTTTAACTCATAAAATGAAAACAAATGATGCACCTTTACTAATACAGTAAATAGCCATATTGTTCAGGTCTGAAAAATACATTCTCAATCAGCACTTGATCTACAAGAGTTTAGATTTTATTTTATGAGTTCAGCAAAGATTTGTTTTATTGAAATATGCTTAATTTACAATGCAATCACAACGCAAGTTATATAAATATTTCTATCTGTGCATGATGTTGTTCTCACCTGTCCGTCATACAGGTGACAGAAGCCTCTGATGATCTTCTGTTTGTAAAGCTGATCAGCTTTGAGCTCCATTCGCCTCACGGTCTGCATGACGCGGTAATACTGCAGGCCCTGATCCCGAGTCAGCTCCGCCTTCAACGGAGGACCCTCCTCCAGACGGTGCAGGTCGCATTTCTACCGGGACAACAAAAATCAACTATTATTAAACCCTTAGAGATGCATATAGACAATTTTTTTTTTGTCTTTTTTAGGACTTTTTTATACAGTTGGGCTCATTGGATCCACAAGAGTCTCAGCTTTACAGTGATACAACAATTTATGTAATTCAGAGACTGTTTAGGAACCCCAGTATGCAGAAATATTCAAAATATACCATTCGAGAATATCTTTGTTTCGACCCACCTTGATGTCAAAGGTCGCCTGAGAGGTGTGGTCGGCGAAGGAGCGGGAAACCACGACTCTGGCACCCTGGTGACCCAAAAAAACCCACAAACTTTAGTCATTAAAAACACACACAATCACCGACACGTAGAGAACCACAAAGAAAGCACACACGTCTTCCACACAGACATCGTGGAGGGTTACCCTCCTCTTCACAGCAGGTGGAGAGTTAAGTTGGGATAAGAGGTGTTGGGGGAGGATCAGGTTTGGGGGGGGGTTTGGTGGTTCACCCTGGACTTGACTGGACTGGACTGGACTGGACTACTACAGCAGTCTGTGATGTGGGGAGGTCAGTAACAGGGTGGGAGAATAACACCAGCCGAATCTTTCAAACATTAACTACCAACACCTGGTTGGTTCTGGGAAAATATAAAGAGTAAGTCTCTATTTAGCAGCATTAACATCCAAGTGTTTGTCACAGCTGTACAATACATTATTAAAATAAAAACTGCAGGTTTCTGAGGATAAAACCACAATTGGATACTTTAAGATTATTATGGTCAGGAAATATTTGCAGAATCGGGCAATATCTCCAACATTACGGCACTATTTAAAAAAATTATGATGACCAACTTGATGATTCTGAGCTAATCTTAGTTAAACTACCAGAAGTAATTTACATTTTTTGGGCATGAAAGTTATTCTCTGACCTTGGCACTATAAGTTTGAACATAAAAAGGTCCACTTATTAGCTTTTTACTGACATGAACGCTCAGTCTAGAGGTAGAAAAGGTTAATTCTTTCATGCTTCACTTTAAGCAAACAAGTCCTAAAAGTGTTGAAATGGCGTGAAAGTAGTGAAATGGATTTAGCGAACAGATCCAGCTCCCTTTAGTTGGGACTGTTTGGTCAAATCTGTGTTTTTTGTGTAAAGTAAATGCATAACAGTAGAACACAGTTCATCAGAAATTCGTCGACATAAATGCTAATCAATCGAGTCATTTATCAAGCCAAAGTGACGAACTTTCTCTGGTTACAGCTGTGAGGTTTTGCAGTTTTCTCTGTTAAAATGTTTGATTTAATTTAATTTTATTTTGGGTTTTTTTGGTCAAACAAATCAAGCATTTGAATGTTTGAGTTGTGATAGATTTGACTTTTATAGACGTTAAATTGTTAGTTGCAGCCCTGGTTATACGGTAAATCCATGAAACGATAAATGTGGGCTCTTAAAAAGGTGGTTTTCTGTTTAAAAAGAAGAGATTTTCCTTATTAGACATCTTCAGTTAGTGATTTCATAGATTCACAGAAAGAAAAACAGATAAGAAAGACCCAGAACCAAGAAATGGGTGCATTGCCAAACTTTCTCTGATTACAGCTGTGAGGTTCTTCTGCTTTTCTCCATTTTCAATTAAATATTTTTGGGGTTTTGTGTCAAATAAACAAGCATTTGAAAATGTTAGCTTGAGCTCAAAGAAGTTGGGATAGATTTCTGACTTTTGTAGACTAATTCATTCATAGATCAGGAATTAAACAATTGTTAGTGTTACGGTTAATCCATTAAAGGATAAATGTGGGCTCTTAGAAGATGGTTTTCTGTTTAAAAAGAGGAGATTTTCCTTATTAGACATATTCAGTTAGTGATTTCATGCATTTTCCAGAATGAAAAACAGAAGATAAGAAAGACCCAGAACCAAGAAATGGGTGGTACATTGCCAATAGTTGTTTTTTGAAGACTTTAAGAGGTTAATTTCCTTTAAAATCTTAATTGTAAAACCAGCCAGAGTGGCTTAAGTAAAGATTCCCACCCCTGTTAGTGATCAGGCAGACATGGAGGATGCTACTCGTGTTCTTACTGGTCCGTCTAGCTGGTCGGTCTGGGCGCTAACTAACTGTGCAGCCGCCGCCCTAGAACTGACTGGTGGTGGTTTAGGTGGTTGCCGCTGGGTCTGTGCCAAGGCGGGCGCCGCCGGCGAGGTTACATTGACGTACTCTGACAGGTCAATCAGCAACTGGGGAACACAGGAGCCAACCAATCAGACCAGAGCACAGCATAGCACAGCCAGAGCAGCTCTACAGTCTACAGGTGAGAACAGCAGCAGCTACACACATGATGACTTCTAGAGGCTAAAGCAGAAACACACATGGAGACTGGCTCCAGCCCAACAGTGTCTACACTTCAACTGATATTTTATAATTGGCACAACATTTTAAATACCTTCACCTGGGTAGATTCTGCCCTAAAGTTTATACTGAGGTATATCGGTCCCGTAAACATCTCTGGTTGTTGTAGAAAAGTTGGAAATAAATGAACAGGACTGCTTTACTTTTTATTTTTTGGATAAATGAGATGAAGTGCTCTGATTTGTCAGGTATTTAATTCAGTTCTTTATATCCCAAAACTGCTCAGACAATAGATTTAATACAGAAAATGTATTATATCACAAATTTACTGAAATATAAAATTACATATGTGAGTTTTTATCCGTATCATCCAACCCTACTTATAACTGGTCTGACGTCATTTTCCATCATTATTAACACCGCAACGATTACTTAATTAATGATCAACAATCTAATAATCTATTAATTGTTGTTAGCCGGTATGTGTACTATTTTAATCAAAGTATTTACAACACATTGATTAATAAATACTTTAAAGTAGCTGATCAATAATCTAATAATCTATTAATTGTTGTCAATCAAAATATGTTAATGTTGACAATCGGAGAAGTGGTGGTTGTTCTCTTAAGTGTTTATTTGTTACATCTTAAGATGTTGGTTAATGATATTTCTTTTTATAGATGTTACTAAATTATTGTTATTAAACATTTTGACCATGACATTGGTTACCCAAATTATTGTCTGGATGGACCATGTGGTCTGGTCTGATTAACAGGTAATAATGATAAAAAAGAAAGAAAATAAATAAAATATATATACTGATTATTGACAGTGTTAGTTTCCTGCTGAGAAGTAAATGTTGTGCCAATATGTGAAATATCGCTGGGACGGCTTTCCACCCAGATAACAAGAGTTAACCGTGCTACCACAGAGCAGTAGATTATACTTTAATAGCATCATCATGCAAAGAAAATGAAAAACACAAGACTGATGTTTGGACATTTTCAATTAAATCCAAAAGAAACTAAACACAGTGAAACAGTTTTGATTAATTGCATTAAGAAGAACAATAATATAAGAGACGTTGTGTTTAATTTTCGTAGTTTAGAAGAAGCACTTTAAGGAGCTTCTTGTGTAACGTCACTGCAGAGGGAAGGAAGCGTAGGACCAGCGGGCCTACAGACAAACATCAGCAGAGCAACGAGCGGCTTACCTCGGACACTGTTTGGGCTCCCTAGGGATTCAGGCGAGGTGGGGAACGGGGGGAGAGGAGGGAGAGGAGGGAGAGAAGCAAGAAATAAATCGGGATTGTTGTGTGTGAGAGAGTGTGAATGTGTGAGAGTGAATGAAGAGGGAAGCAGGAGGGAGAGAGCGAAAGCAGGAGTTTTTCAATACAAAGCCGTAAAACAGCAGAGTTCCTACAGTCACACAGAGTCGTTTAGGATCTGAACTAAATGACAGAAATATCTTCTTTCAATTCATATATTTGCATAATATCTAGAATTATAAAACCTTAGAGCAGATGCCTAATTAAACCCAAAGGACTGTAGGATCCCTGCTGCCACTGAAACACCACAACACAGACACAACATGCTGCTGCCGGTGTTTGGCTTTTGCTATTTAAATAAGCGCAGTGAATATGGATGCATTGATGTGTTTTAACTGAAATCAATATCATCTATTGACAGAATACAAAATAAACCAACTAATGAATTATGATTTAATATTATAAGTTAAACTACTCAGCAGTATATAAAGTAGTTAAAATGAGCTCCATCTTTACCAGCTGCAGCATTTAAGTGATGAACTCATTAATGCAGTAATATAATATATATAATATAATATGTATAATTCTGAAATGGGCCATTCTGCATGAAAAGTACTTTCACATTTGGTGCTTAAGTTTATTTTAATGCCAAATACTTTTACTGGAGTAAATATAGACATATAAATGCAGGACTTGAGTATTTCTACACTCAGTTATTATTAATTTTACACTGGTATTATAAATTTTACCTAAGTAAATTTATAAATGCAGGACTTTTACTTGTAACACTGTAGTATTATTACATTTACTTAAGTAAAACTAAGACACTTGAGTACTTCATCCACCACTGCTAAGAGGTGTTAGCTAACTTCAGCCTTGGGGGTTTCATTTTAAACCAGATATTGATCAGTATATTGATCACATCGATGCATCTCATTCTGTAAAAGCTGCTCGAGGAAGGCAAACCACCACAACCACAATCACAATCACAGACACAACCACAGACACAATCACAGACACAATCACAGACAAAGTTCATCTTAAATCAACGGTAATTAAAGATTAACTGCAGAGACAGAAAAGTAAAAAGAGACATGCACAACATGCACATGTCAAACAAGAGTCAAACTAGCTGCTGAGGCTAATCATGCTACACTGCTCACAAGGTCAGAACCAAACCAGACCAGGCTAGCTCACAGTTAGCATTAGCTCAGGACTAGCTCACAGTTAGCATTAGCTCAGGACTAGCTCACAGTTAGCATTAGCTCAGAACCAGGCTAGCTCACAGTTAGCATTAGCTCAGAACCAGGCTAGCTAACAGTTAGCATTAGCTCAGAACTAGCTCACAGTTAGCATTAGCTCAGGACTAGCTCACAGTTAGCATTAGATCAGAACCAGGCTAGCTAACAGTTAGCATTAGCTCAGAACTAGCTCACAGTTAGCATTAGCTCAGGACTAGCTCACAGTTAGCATTAGATCAGAACCAGGCTAGCTAACAGTTAGCATTAGCTCAGAACTAGCTCACAGTTAGCATTAGCTCAGGACTAGCTCACAGTTAGCATTAGATCAGAACCAGGCTAGCTAACAGTTAGCATTAGCTCAGAACTAGCTCACAGTTAGCATTAGCTCAGGACTAGCTCACAGTTAGCATTAGATCAGAACCAGGCTAGCTAACAGTTAGCATTAGCTCAGAACTAGCTCACAGTTAGCATTAGCTCAGGACTAGCTCACAGTTAGCATTAGCTCAGAACCAGCCTAGCTAACAGTTAGCATTAGAACCAGGTTAGCTAACAGTTAGCATTAGCTCAGAACCAGGCTAGTTAACAGTTAGCATTAGCTCAGCAGCATTAGCAGTTAGCAGCTCGTCGTTAACCAGAACATAACTGGGTTAACGACGCTAAACTCACCACATTGCGTCCAGTGATCCTGCAGAGCGCGTTAGAGATGATGGTTAACATGTTGTTCATGCTACTGGAGCTACTGGAGCTACTGAAGCTACTGGAGGAGGACCGGCTCTGAGGGATTAACACAACAGGATGTTGAGTCGCTGCTAAAGATAATCCCGTGTTGTTGTCCGTCTGAGAAACGACTCCGGGTGAAAACACTTCCTGACACAGACCGTTGGTTCCTCTGATGTTTATATAGCTGCCCAGTAATGCAATTTAAAATTATTATTATTATTTTTTTTTAACAATGTCTTTGTTGTTTTTTTGTTATACAAACATCAGCATTATTATGCAATATATACAATACAGGATTTACTTTAACAAACATAACATCCCCCACACACCCACCCGTTCTCTCTTAACTTTTCCCTTTCTCACAGAGTCAAAATCAATACTCAGCTCAATCACTATCACTATCAATCAGACAATTAAACAGTTAAATGGCACCTCTAACAAAATGAAAATACACATAAACAGAAAATAAATATATAGAAAATAAATAATAAATAAAATAAAAAGATTTTCAAAAACAAGAGTCCATTCCCTTCTGAGGATCTACCACTATCGTGAATTTTTACGTATCCTATCTTAATTATTCCTCCAATATCACTACTTTTTATGAAATCATAAAATGATTTCTATATTTCCTCATAAACACCCAGTTTGTTTTTCAAGGTATATGGTATTCTCTCCATTGACATACATTGTGCCATATTTTTAATCCAAGCGCCCATTGTAGGTGCGTCGGATTTCTTCCAGTTAAAAGCAATCATTCGTTTTGCCTGCAATATAGCAAAATCAATAAATTGACATTCTTTGGTTCTCAGATTGAGCGATTTAAAATTTAACTTAATACAAAAATGCATGGTTTTTGTTATAAAACTGAAAATATGAAAAATAAATAAAAAATATATAAATAAAAGGAAATAGTCCATGCTAATTGGGAACACATGGGCATTGTTTATTTAATTGACTAATTAAAGCAACACATTTTAAATTTTATAGATTAGAGATTACAGGCAAGTTTTAAAAGTGTTTTTGTTCTACAAACTACAAGGTAAAATTGTTTGCCTAAAAATTATGGAAACCAACCTGCACTAGTGATACAAAGACAAATCATTGCTTATAAGCACTTTCTTTATTAAAAAACAAAACTTTTTACTGGACTTTATTTGCTGTATACAAAAGGCATCACATGACATGTCGTTGCTTTATTGCAATATAACTGAGAACGTGACTCTCAGAAATGCAGATAAAATCAAATTAATGATATTTAAATGAGAACTAGATAAATATTTTTGCATTTATCTTTTACTTTGATACCAGGCGTGTTAGGGCCTAAAAGTGTTATGGGGAATAAATAAATTATACATATCTATATATAAGCATGACTAATTAAAAATAAATACATAAATGTACATTTTTGTCAAAAGACAAATTTAATAAATAGATTAATGGGCAATAAATAAATTAAAAATATTGTTTTTCCGTATCAATTTATTTTAACATTAATTTGTTTATTTTTGTCAATTACAACTGAGAACATGGCTGCCAGAAAAGCAGACAAAATCAAATGAATGATATTTAAATAAGAAATAGATACAATTTTGCCTTTATCTATAAATAAATAATATATATACACACACACAGTATACTGTATGAGTATGATTCATTAAAACTTAATTAAAATAAGCTTTTATTTTTGTAAAAAAAACAAACAACATAATATAAAAAAATAGATTAATGGGCAATAAATACATTTAAAATATAATAGTTTTCCGTATTAATTCATTTCCACATCTTCACATCTCTTTTATGATAATGAGGGATGATTTCACACTGTGTCATGGTCTCTCATTGGTTGATCAGTCTGGGTTGGTTGCAGTGATAAATCATAAAGGCATTGTATGAGACTTTCCCTCATTTTATGTCTTTCTGTCATAAATTTCAAGCCAAAGATGACATAAATAACCCCGATGACATCACTATTATATCACCAGGGGCTATATACTCAAATTTGACAAAAGCTCCCTTTAAGGTTTATATAATATTCACCCACCAGTGATCACTAGTATTAAACACAATGAAAGCAAAGACACAGGGATGACTTTAAAGTCAAGATAAATAAGAATTCATTTATTGCATTTGAGTAAATACATGATACACGCCTTCTTCCCTCTCGCAGCAGTCTGACACATTCAGAATGAAGCTTCCCATCCCTACGTAAAATAAAAAAATAAAGACAAAGAGTTTTGTGCGTATAAGCGACAGTGGAATATAAAAATGTAACGTAGCAATGCGAGTCAGGAATACATATGATGTTATGAACAGGCCAGTAAACTTTGGCTTCATTTGACTGTTGAGAAGCTGTAAACGCTGACTGGGTGTCAAACAAATCACCTTGTAGTTTTAAGAGTAAATAAAATATAAATGAATAATAAAAAAGGAGCTGTCTGTGTGTTGTACTGTAGTGGTCCTCTCTACGCTAACGTTTAAACCACCAGAACAGTCTTAACTGACCTCACACACACACACAAACACACAGATCTCGTTGGTCAGATGCTGAAAGGCTTTGGCAGGCATGCAGCAGGCGTGTTGCGTTCAGGGCTCCACAGTCTGATTAAAGTGTCTCTTCCCGTCCAGGTACAGCATCGACTCTGTCAGATGGACACAAAAAAAACACCATCATCATCATCATCATCATTTTAGATAGTAAGGTGATCTGACAACTCTCAACCTGCAAGAGTCGAAAGGTTTTGTCATCTTTTTTTACTTTTCTTTTCATAGAAAACAAAGAAAAATAGCGTGAATCAGTTTCCTGAGAGCAACAGCCCCATTCAGTAGATAGTTAACCACTTTACCTCGCCGCCAGACGGCCCTTTATGACGGGGAACTGAAGGAACGTTATCCAAGCTGTCTTTAAAGCCACCAGACTCCACTGAGAAACACAGGAATTTTACCTCGCAGAACACGAGAGTTGCCGGTCTACCGCTGCCTTGATCGGTTAGTTTGTTTGTGTTATTGTGCGATTTTGGTGTTTTAAAGACCCAGATGCTCAACCCGACATCAGAGAACTAGCAGCGATGAAGGCCGACTGTTGCGTCACCTCACGTCGTCTTTGTCTTGGCCGACAAGTTGCACTTGAACACAACGCAAACAATAACACAAACAAACTAACCGATCGAGGCAGCCGTTGACCAGTAACTCCTGTATTCTGAATTGTAAAATCCCTGCTTTTCTCAATGGAGTCTCGTGGCTTTAAAGAGAGCACTTCAGTTCCCGTCAGAGAGGGCTGTCTGACAGCGAGGTAAAGTGGTAAAAATATTCTAAGTATAGCATACACTTAAACTGATATTGATTTTTTAAGATGTCTAAAATCTGTTTAGCTGCTGCCTCCGTCCACAGCAGTACATTATTATGCTCCCGTGCTGGTACTCCTGTGGATAAGTACCTCATACAACCCCACTTGAAATAATCAGAACTATCCCTTTAATCTATAATAATACATCATCATTTATTTGTTGATTAGATTTTGTATTATTAATCTGAATCTGCAAAGTTATCACATACATGTGGTATCCCTCTGAGATGTAGTAGAAGTAGAAGTATAAAGTAACAGGACATTAAAATACTCAAGTAAAGTACCTCAAGATTGTACTCAAGTGTTTTGTATATTGTGTGAGTGAGTGAGTGTGTGCTCACCTCCGTATGTCATCGGGATGATGTTGGGGACGTCGCGGTCAGAAGCGAAGGTGAAGTGGAAGACGTTGGTGGTGTTGTGTTGGCGGGTCAGCGGGTCGAACACCTCGCTGTGAACTCTGACCTGGATGTGCCCTTCCTGTGTGTAACACACCTGTAAAACACACACACACATTGCTGTTGTGAAACAAACACTGAGAAACAAACACACACCTTCAGCCTTCAGTGCGCCTCAAACAATCAGACCTGTGACGAGAGCAGCAGCAGGGAGCCGATCTCCACGGGTTTCTGGAAGAGGATGTCATCAACAGCCACCAGACGGGGTCGACATCCTCTGTAACAGCAGCACATAAACACACAAACACTTTAACATCCAGCAGCAAAGCAACAGTCTGCGTTAAACGTGATGATCTTTCTCTCACCCGAAGGAGCAGGCGTTGGCCCAGCCCAACTCGTAGGCTTTCCTCATCAGAAAACCTCCAAATATCCTGTTGAAGATGTTCCTCTCCTGGTCAAGAAGAGCAGATATACTCCAGTTGAAACTCTTCAAACTATGTATAGATTAAGCGATTAAACTAAGGACATAAACTACATGATTGGACAAAAAAAAGAAACATAAATCTATTTTTCTAATGGAAATGTGGTGGATAAATGTGAGAAAACACAAAGCACTGTCAAAGTAAAAATATTGTAGGGATTTTCATATATCTTTCTTTTTTTTTGGATTATTTTTTGGGCTTTTTGCTTTTTTTTATTGGTTAGAACAGCTGAAGAGAGACAGGAAAGAGGGAGAGAGAGAGAGAGAGGGGACGACATGCAGCATACCCAAATTTCATATATTTTTCTATTAGGGGAAAATAAAGATGTGAGTTTATATCTGTATTTTGTCCCTCCAGCCATTCCCTCTTCTCACCTGAGGGTGGCAGATCTCCAGTCCTTTCAGTTTGGCGTCTTCCATCCACACCGAGTTTGGAGGCAGAACTCTGCTGCGGAAACTGACCGTCCTGCAGGAGAAGAAGAAGAAGACTCAATCTTAGAGAGTTTCTGAGGTTTTTCTCCTAAATCTGTGAATTTTTTACCACTTTCATCTTGTCAATTTTAGTTTTTTCATGTAAATTTACCACTGTAATCTCAGAGAATTTCAGATTTTTTTTTTCTTGTATATTTGTGACTTTATAATCTCAGAGAATATTTGATTTTTTTCTCTGAAATTTGTGATTTTTTTTCTTGCAAATTAACCACTTTAATCTTGTAAATTTTATTGTTTTCTTGTAAATTTATCACTTAAATTTCAGAGAATTTCAGAGTGTTTTTCTCGTAGATTTACGACTATAATCTTGGATATTCTGAGTTTTTTCTCTGAATATTACCCCCCTCCCCAATCCTCCGTAATTATTATTTATTTGTACCTATAATGGTGCTAATACGCTGCCGTAGATGTTAAAACCAAACAGATTCAAATATTTAGGGAACAAAAATCTTCCAAATTGATGTTACTGAATCTAAAATGTTGTTGAGACTTAAAAAACTACTTTAGATTTAGTTTTAAAGATTAAAACATCAACTCTGTGATCGATACCTCACCAGACCTTCATATATATACAGTATATAGACTAACAAAGATTATTATTGACCCTGTGTGGAGGATGATTTTGCTCAAGTCTCATAGTATCTCAGTCCTACTTTGAGTCCAGCGTGTTGAGGAACAGACTGTGAACGATCTTCCTCTCCTCGTCTGTGGGCGCCACCTTCAGCAACGACGCGGTGCTCAGATCCACACGGCGGGATTTATTAGCTGGGAAACACACACACACACACACACATACATACAATAAATACAGAGACAAGAGGGACAACAGAGGTCAGCAGTATCTTATCTTAACAAAGGTTATATCAGGATCTCATACTTTCTCCTTCCTGGAATATCTTCTCCTCCTCTGGACCTTCTGGCTTCAGCGGATTCACAAAAGCTGCCCTGAAAT
The DNA here is from genome assembly GCF_015220745.1 of Sebastes umbrosus. Taxonomy (NCBI): domain Eukaryota; kingdom Metazoa; phylum Chordata; class Actinopteri; order Perciformes; family Sebastidae; genus Sebastes; species Sebastes umbrosus. The sequence goes on from NC_051289.1 coordinate 2,120,683, forward strand.
AAAGAAGAAGACAGACAAACAAACAGCAACACAAAAGTCTTAATATCACACTTTACCACAGGTGGAAAGTAACTAAATACATTTACTCAAGCACAATTTTGAGGTACTTGTGTACTTTTCTTTTCATGCTACTTTCTACTTTTTACTCCACTACAATTCATATCCCATAATCCTGTGATTATGGGATATTGAACCGCAGAAACTGAACGACCTTGACCATCCAGGAGACGGCGATTAAAAAACTTTATGGCCATTCCAACTCAGTTTTCCAACCATGGATTTTGTATGTAGCTATGTATTTCTGAGACATTATAGCTGGCCCTAACAAAAACAAACTAAAGCTAGCAAACACACTCTGAAAACTAAAATTGAATTAAAATGAAATCAAAAAGTCAAAACTAAAATAAAACGAATTGAAAATTCATAACTATTATAACCTTGTCTCAGACGTCGTGTGTCCTACCTCTTGTTCTCTGGATCCCGGGCCACCATGACAAATGTTGCATCCAGAACGGGGCTATAAGCTCCATCATGGTACTGAAAGAAGAGTCACATTATGTTGTTTATTCTGTACACACAACATCTGTTACACGTCTGTCCGTCATATTTACCTTCATAGACCCATTTGTGATGTTTAATCTCACCGGCACAATCCCCTTTTTATCTTTCCTTATGAATGATGTATTTTTATTACTTGCCCAAATAACTAAATTAAACACATAAATGTTTTTGTGTGAGTGTACCTGTGACATGTGCATCTTGGCTTCAATGGAGGTCTTTCCCACCCACGTCACATGACCAGTGAACTTGATGTCGCAGTCAGGATAGATGACGTGCTGCCTCATGTCTGTCAGACAAAAAACACCAACATGAAAAAGTCTTAAAATGATGACATCCACAACTCAAACCTGACCATGTAACGGTCAAAACAAGCATGTTTGTAAAAGTTTATTAGGACATTTTAGGATAAATAACACACTATAGAAATAGGTGCAAGATTTTACGGGTAGAAGGACATGATGTTGACATCTGATAGTAAAACTAACAACCTAAAACTTTTCTCTGAGTTCAAACCAAACAACCCACGACAGACTCTTACCGATCTTATCCACCAGGGCGGTGACAATGGACAGAGGAGACCTCTTCAATGCCGTATTATAGGTGTGAGAGTAAGAGATGAGGACTGAGGAGAGAGACGAGGAAGAAAGTTTATTTAATGTTTGACTGTGTTGAACTCTGTCGAGTTCTAATGGAAGTCATGTGTTACAGTGATACCTGCTAAACTGTCCAAGTCCTCCAGGATTCTACCGAACCTGAAGAGAGACAGAAGTTAGAGGGAGGTGAGTTCTGGTTTATCTGTCTGCTAGCTGCGTGTGTGTGTCCGTGTGTGTGTGTGTGTGTGTGTGTGTGTGTGTACCTGACAGTGTTGTGGAAGGTCAGGTATTTCTCTCGGAGCTGTGGCTCGGAGCCCAGAGGCAGGTGAACCTCAAGGAAGCTGTCCTTCATCCTCTTGGCTGGAAGGTCGTTTTGAGACTTTGCCAACATGGACGACAGCGACACGCGCTCCGACATGGCCTGCTGGTGGTCGCTGCACACAAGATTGTTAAACATAAATGTTTCATAGTATTTTTTTCATATTTTTATATGTATTATGATGTTTTCTTGGTGCTTGTACAGAGATGGTTCAGTACCTCCAGTTAGTCGACGCTCCAACGATTTCTCTCAGCCTGTTTCGTACTGAAAAACACAGAAAAACAATCAGATCTTCTGTCTCTGTGTGTGTGGATTAGAGTGTGTGTGTACTGCAGTGAAAACACCAGCCGTTCAAGGCTATACGTGCGATACTATACTGGGCCATACTGTCTCTGAAACAAACAATGAGGCTGTTACTCTTCACAGCTGCAGGAAAACCAGCTCAGTCATTTTAATCTGACATGATGAACGGTTAAATGAACCACTGTTCAAACTGTAAAATGTGTTGCATGAAGTGTGTGTGCAGCTCACAGAGGCCCAAACAGTGAGACAATATCATGAAACAATACAGAAGAAAGAAGAATGGAGAAACTATCATGTGGGAACCAGCTGTAACAAAATACTGAAGCTCAGAGCAACATAGAGAAGAAGAAGAAGAAGGTTAGACGCCACCATTGAATGCTGTTTAGCTCGACTGTGGAGCCGGCGGCCGTGGACATGAAATCCAGACCTAACAAAAGGCAGAACAGGTGCACGGTGACATGCTGCTGTATATGAAACGAGTGCTTCAGGTAAAAGAGAGTTCAGTCAGTCAACATGCAGGAGGAATTAACGTGCAGTTAGAGCAAATTAGAAGAGAACCGCTACAGGTACAGTAGGCGACAGAGTAGTGTGTTTAGATAGTTAGATAAGATTTGTCTGGGATTACCAACACACCATTAGACACGTGTAAAAGTGGATTTCCTGTGGAGAAACAAAAATGATTATTAAGGTGCAGGATTAGGCTGGATATGTGGGGATTTCACACAGTCATTAAATATGTCATCATGCTACATTTCATTACATTCATTCGACAGTAAAGAGAGAGAGCTGCAAGAGCTACATGTCATCAAACATTTTAAATGCATCCCTCTCAAACAAGCAGCTGTAATTGTGTTCCGTGCCACTGTGCTGTACTTAGTGCTGCTTAGAGGGTTTGTTTTTAGGAAATGAGACATTAGAATGTGCCAACACCACACGGCATGTCTCGGTGTGTTTTCATCCTGTGATTCTGCTGTCCTGACTTCAGCAGGGACTTCATTTCACTAGAGATGCAAATAACGACTATTTTCTATTCATCTGTCAACTCTTTTCCTGAATTTATCAATGAAAGGTTTGTAAAATGTGGGAACATGCCAGGGTTCTTGGAGTGACAGGATAGCTAATTACCCAGAAGCAGAGGCTTGTAGTAGGGGTTGGCTATGGGCTTGGAGGTAAGAAGGAGCACTTCCTTTCTAGTCTTGAGCTGGATGCAAGCTGCAACAGGGAGCCAGCGTCGAGAGCGGAGAAGAGGAGCGGTGGCAGCCGTATTCTGGACTAAAGCTTAATACTGAACACCTGTAATTTATTACCAATCCTTCAGCATTTACATCGTCATATCCTCTGAAAGTAGGGATGCACCAGTCGTCTTGTGTTCCAATACGGAGAACAGATCGGATACCAGTTCTTCCAAATGTTCCCAAATTTAAAATCTGTATACCTGTCCATGTGGAAGTCATTGGAATCATTTTTGTGTAAGGTAATATGAGGCCCGAGATAGCTGTGACCCGCCATGACTGAAAGAATGTATGTGATAGATCCATTTTTTTGGATCAATGCATCCCTATCTGAAAGTTTTTCACTTGTTTTACTATCTGGGACGAACATGTTCTTACCTAAAAGTGACCCACATGTATTTCTGTTGATTTAGACCAGTGATTAAACCAGATGGTGGGGGATCAATCAAGTCAGACCGGAAGCATGGTGTCTGTCTTACCTTCAGCCATGTCCGGCGCCTTTCCCTGCTTCAACACGCCCCCGGTGCAGAATGACCTGGTCGTCAAAGACGCCGCCGACCGCAGCACCAGGAACCTGCAGCCCACATGAGGACATGACAAAATATCAACAAACACACCCAGAGACGACCTTAAAGCCAAGGGGTCCCGTTACATCCACATGCATCCTCCTCTCCTAATTATAACTGCCATCTGATCCCTCATTAATCCGGCTGCTCCACAGCGAACAGCTGAGCAGACGGAAAGAGTCACTGCTTGCTGCATGACGCATGAGAATACTCTCAGAGAAATCCTAAACATGTATAGCGATGAGTCCTAGCTTCGGAGTGAAACTTCTCAGAGCAACTCTGAATACGTCAGTTCTGTTCAGCAACTTTGTTTAAAAACCACCTGCTCCAACTTGTTCCACTAGAAACACAAGAGGAAAGTTACAAAGTCTTACGTAATAAAGTGACAATACTTCATTACTGCATTTCTACTTTACTCCATATTAGTTCAGAGAAAAGCATTTAACTGATCTTTACAACACTTGTATATTCTGTAGCGACGATGATGTTGAAACCACCAGGTCATGTCTTCTTTTCATGTAACTGTTTTGTATTGATTTTATCAGCTGTCTGGCAACAGTAGTTCCATTATTTACCAATCCCTTTTCAAGAAATGATATCATGACTTAAATAATTTTTATAATGTTTATGTCTTACACTATGTTATATACTATGTTATATTGCTGTACTATACTTATACCATACTATGTTATATTGTTGTACTATACTATATACTATGTTATGTCGTATATTACTAAACTACTAAACCTTATACTATGTCTCATATCTCATACTAAATCATAATGTATGTACCATATTATACTATATTATGTTAATATGGTACACTGACACTTGCACTTTATTATATTATATTATTGCAGTCAAACACGGAATATTATTATTACTTAATCAAATCATATATTAGCCTGGTGTACACTGTTTACTGACTTGTTGATGCTATTAATCACATTACTCTCACTTTACCATGTGTCCAAATGCTTTTGTATAGTTTATATTTATATTCTATTCTTATTTTAGTTAATGTACCTCCTATTATTTATTTCTGTTATTTTCTATACTTATCTGTATTTATTTCTGTCACTTTGCTGCTGCAACAACTGAATTTCCCTACTGGGGATCAATAAAGGTTTATTCTATATTATTTACATTAGGTTATTTATAACAAAACCTATTTAAAGTGTGTGAAGGAGTGTTATCGCAGGTCTTTCCTTCCAACCAGCACTGCTCCCAGTAGACCACTTACACACCAAAAAACTGACAATAACCTGATGTTTTCAGGTGGAATTCCATTCATTCATTCATTCATTCATTCTCACTGTGCAATATCATTTTCCACTTGTGCAATTTTGTTAATAGTCTTTATTGTCAATACTGTATATACTGCTCCTATTTTTATACTTCCTTCTATTTAAATGGTTCATATTTTGTTACACTTTGTTCAACTCTTTTTTTTTTACTGTGTTAGCTGATGCATCTTGTGTTTCTGCACTATCCCCTTTGCTGCTGTACACTGCACATCTCCCCACTGCAGGACTAATGAAGGAATATCTGATCTTATCTTATTAATTGTACAACATTTCCCTCTGAGATGTGGTGGAGTAGAAAGTAGAAAGTGGCATGACAGGAAAAGACTCAAGTAAAGTACAAGTACTTGAGTAAATGTACTTAGTTACTAAGTTAGTATTTCTCCATAGTGAAACATTAATACTGGTGTGTGGGTACTTTTCTTCTAGCAGTGATTTGGACATGACACACCCTTTATGTATACAGTGAATCCCCACCCAGTTTGAGCCTGGTTTACTGGAGCTGATTTCTTAAATATGTCCAGAAAACCAGAAAACAGCTCTACACACAAACACATCATTGAAACAAGTAGTTTATAAAGCTGATTAGCATTCCTCCTGATAGCTGTAATTAGCTTGTAAATATGCTAACGGTTAGCTTTGGGTCTGTTATTGCTACTGTTAGCACCAACAGAACTGTTTTAATCACACTGACCTCGGTGAGAGCATTGTAGTGTTCCGGAGGAGTCCAAACAAAGCCGGTGAGTTCGGTAAAAAGAGAGAAAGGTGGTGTGGTGCTGCCAAGGTGCCAGGCAAGTCAGAGCAGACCACAGGAACTACTTCCGTGTTGGTGTTAAGCCCCGCCCACTGCGTGATGACGCATGAAGCTACGTTCGACTGGTCCATGGACTTTTAGATAGAGAGATAGAGATAGAGAGATAGAGAGAGAGATAGATAGATAGATAGATAGATAGATAGATAGATAGATAGATGGATAAATAGATAGATAGATGGATAAATAGATAGATAGATAGATAGATAGATAGATGGATAAATAGATAGATAGATAGATAGATAGTAACTTTCTTGATCCTGAGGGAAATTCAAGTTTCCAGCATCACAGTTCCAAAGTGCAAAACATGTTAGTAAAAAGGCAGTAAAAAAGTTAGTAGTGCAAAGTACAAAAAAAATATACCAGATATAAAAATACAAAGAGATGAAGAAAACTGTTAAAACTGAATATAGTGCAGGGTAACAGCTGTGATACAGGACTATTACAAAAAGTGAATATAGTGCAGAAGAGACTGTTAAAAATGAGTATAGTGCATTATTATCTGTCCTGCAGACCGTCCTCCTTTGTATCTCTACACTAAGGTATTATTACTTTAACTTAAGTATATAGTATATATATTGTATTTCTAAGATAAGATAAGATGAACCTTTATAATCACCCGGAAGGAAATTCAGGTGTCAAAGCAGCAACATCAGCAAATATCAGCAAACAGACCGAAACACGGGAGAGGTAAAGGTATACAAAAATTATAAAAACAATAATAGAGATATAAAAGATACAGAGTGAATGGGTGAACATAGTGTGTGCAGTCCGTCAATAAATAAATGTAGTATGTGCAATAAATAAATGTAATATGTGCATATGTGCAGTCTATAAAGTGGTATATAGGATGTATGGTGTATTTCTACACTATGGTATTACTACTTTTACTTAAGTATCTCTACACTATGGTATTACTACTTTTACTTAAGTAAATCTATAAATGCAGGACTTTTACTTGTAACAGTATCTCTAGTAAAAGTACTTTAAAGTACTACCACTGCTTTTTTTTCTTCAAAATGACAGTATCCGTAGTAACAGCAGAAAACATTAAAAACATTTACATACAGAAGAAGAATAGCGAAAACATAAACAAAGAGCTGTGAAAAACATAAAAGGACAACAGAAATGAAACAAAACCAACATAAAATAAAAAAAAAACACACAATAAAAATAAATAAATAGGTAGATAATAATAAAAAAGACCACGCGAGAGAAGAAAGAAATTAAAGATATTGCATACATTCATTGTTTTTTTGTTTTGTGAGGAAGAAATTGTTGACAGATATAATTCCATTTCTTTCATAAATACAAAGAAATTAGTCTTTTTTTTAGTAAATTTACACTTGTAAATGTGGAACTTCGCGAGAATTAAAATTAAATTAATAAGTAAATAACTACCAGTGCTTAAAGTGGGTTAAATACTCCAACACATTCCTTCCTCCACAGTCAAAACAAAGATCTTATGACAGAAGACGCGTCCCCCGAGAATGCCTTGCGCTCTGATTGGCTGAGAGAATAAACAGAGGGCGTCACTGATTGGTCAGAAACCTGAGAGCTGCTGGGAACCGACCAATCACGTCCTAGCTCGAGCCGGGTATAAATACTTCGATGTAAACAAAGAAGCCCTCAGTTGAAGCGCAGCGACCCAGACGCGGGCCAGAACCAACTGGATGATCCTGTCTCCACCAACCCGTCCGGACCAGAGGCTGACTGAGGGGAAAAGGCCACTCTGAAGCGAATGAAGAAACAACTTATCTTTCACTTCACATACAGAGGACTTCTAACGAGAGGAAAAAAGAGTAAAAGAAGAAAATGGAGTATAAATTACGAAAAGCTGAACCCAGGGACGTACCTGATATATTACGACTGGTGAAGGTAGGCCTCAACCAACACACACAGGAAGGCACTGAAACGTGTTATAACACACATAAATCATGTTATACTAGACAAAAAGGCTGAACCCAGGGACGTGTCTGATATACTACGACTGGTGAAGGTAGGCCTGAGACCAGAGAGCACAGGAAGGCACTAAACATCAGGTTATACTACACATAAATCATGTTATACTGAACATAAAGGCTGAAAATCATGTTAGAAAATCATGTTATACTAAACATAAAGGCTGACCACAGCTATAGCTATAGCTAGCTAACTAAAGCTGGTTTAGTTAGTTAGCTAGCTAGCTAACTGTTAGCTAAACAGTCAGTTAGCTTTAGCTAGCTAGCATAAGCTCTTTTGTTTTGACTGCAGAAGAAGGAATGTGTTGGAGTATTTAACCCACTTTAAGCACTGGTAGTACTTTAAAGTAAAAGTAGTAATACCACAGTGTAGAAATACTCTGCATTCTCAATCTTACTCAAGTATAAAGGTATTTATTTTGCCAACTACCCTTATAAAAAAGAAGTATACCTCAAGTTTATTAGATACAGTAGATGGATAGATATATAGATAGATACAATAGATTGATAGATAGATACAGGTGATACAATAGATAGATACAGTAAATAGATAGATAGATACAGTAGATAGATAGATACAGTAGATAGATAGATAGATGGAAATTCAAGTTTCCAGCATCACAGTTCCATAGTGCAAAACATGTTAGTAAAAAGGCAGTAAAAAAGTGAATAGTGCAAATTACAAAAAAAATATACCAGATACAAAAATACAAGGAGATGAAGAAAACTGTTAAAAGTGAGTATAGTGCAGGGTAACAGCTGTGATAGAGGGCTTTTTTTATAATTCTAAAGTTAAGTATAGTTCAAGTATATTCCAGAGTATACTTTATATAATAAGTATACTAATATAGTGTACTAGTAGTATACTTGTAAGTGTACTACTTCAATACTTCTTGGGACTAAATTGTTGCTAAACAGTTAACAGTCAGTTATCCTTGACCTGTCGACATCTACAGTCAGAAGACGCCTTTTAGAAACATTGAATCACACAGTGAGTCTATGGAAAACTCCCTGCTGGATATCTGAGTGTGAGATTAGTCTCTGCTGGGCTTTTGTTTACAGCCAGCAGACTCACATCCGGTTCTCCAAATATGGTCAGTCTTACCTTCAGCTTATGTTCTTATCAAGGGTTGACGCTGGGGAAGTGTTATTACGGTTGTATAACTACTGACCTGACAATAATAACACAACTAGGCATGAAACTCATGAGTGTTTTCACCATTATTTTGAATAGTGTAGTAAAATATCCAGAAAAACATCCAAAGGGGACTTATGTAAATCCCTTGTTTTTGTCTGACCAACAAAATAAGCTGCTAAGCTGCTGGAGTTACCCTGCACTATATTCATTTTTAACAGTCTCTTCTGCACTATGTTCACTTTTTTAATAGTCCTATATCACAACTGTTACCCTGCACTATATTCACTTTTAACAGTTTTCTTCATCTCCTTGTATTTTTATATCTGGTATATTTTTATGTACTTGACACTACTAACTTTTTTACTGCCTTTTTACTAACATGTTTTGCACTATGGAACTGTGATCTATCTATCTATCTATCTATCTATCTATCTAAAATATATTACATTTACAATGATATAAACTAGAGAAAAACAGGAAATACTCACAGTTGAGAAGCTGGAGGCTTTTTTTCTTGATAAATTAACTTCAAAGATTGGCATTTGGAGCCAGGTCAATGTATATATTCATATGTAGCATCTGTAACTGGTGTATAAGCAGTTAATGAATGCTTGACATAATATATAAGATATGCCTTTAATGATTCCCAGAGGAGAAATGCAGGTGTTGCAGCACAAAAACAGACATAAGTGCAGATAAATAGGGAGGTAAAACAAATAATAAAAAGAGGTGTATATACGCCTAAAATGTGTCAAATATGTACAACAAATGTCTTAAATTATAGGTTAAAGTCTTCTTTATCATATAAACACAGAATAGTGCACATAAAAAAACAAAACACCTTTTATATTCTTTACTGAGTCGTTTTTGGTACATGTGCTCAAGTTTAACCTGTCCCCAGTGCAAATTAATCAACATCTACAGGAACTATAAGTCATAAAATTATAAAATACTCACATACAATGTTAAACTTAATTTTTATTATTATTACAAGTGCAACTAAAGACAAAGTTACAAGGTAACATGACAATGTTATGTTTACTAGCAGCAAGTCAGTCTAGGCTAGTATATATGTAAACAAAGTGCATATAGCAGCATATGTAAGCTTATAAATCACTGTTAGATGATTTGCCCTCCAGAGAGTTTATTTTTCATAAAACATCCCTCTCAGTACATATTTTGGTCTTAGTTCTTTTAAAAAAACAAATTCAAGTGGTGTTTATTTTATGCATTTATATTAAATAATGAATGTTGGCCGATTTTATCATGATCGGGTGTTTTAAACTTTCAAATACACATTTGTTTCGGCTTAAAACATTCAGTATCAGTTGGGTGCAGCATCTTCTCAGTACTGAACAGAACATGTTGTTCCCTTCTCTCTTGTGCCAGGAGCTTGCAAAGTACGAGGAGATGGAGCACCAGGTGACACTGACTGAAAAAGGTGAGCTGATCTCATCCATCTATCCATCCATCTGCAACCGCTTATCCCGTTAGGGGTCGCGGGGGGGCTGGAGCCGATCCCAGCCGACATTGGGCGAAGGCAGGGTACACCCTGGACAGGTCGCCAGTCCATCGCAGGGCTGACACATATAGACAGACAACCATTCATGCTCACATTCACACCTACGGGCAATTTAGAGTCCACAATTAACCTAACCTGCATGTCTTTGGACTGTGGGAGGAAACCGGAGTACCCGGAGAAAACCCACGCTAACACGGGGAGAACATGCAAACTCCACACAGAAGGGTCCCAAGCCGGATTCGAACCTGCAACCCTCTAGCTGTGAGGCGCCAGTGCTAACCACTGCACCACCGTGCAGCCCTCATCCATCTATATATACTATTATTATTATTATTATTATTATTATTATTATTATTATTATTATTATTATTATTATTATTATTATTATTATTATTATTATGATAGTATTCTTCTTCTGGTGCTTAAAGGTTTTATTTCCTTGCAGAACTCCTTGAGGATGGATTTGGTGACACCCCGTTCTATCATTGCGTCATCGCTGAAATCCAAGGAGAGAACAGCAGTGACGGTAACAAGACCCACCACACATCCTCTGATAGAAAACAAAAACATGCACAACTCTCTCAGGCATCACCTCAGCTTACCTCGACTGCCTTCACATGTGGTTGATGAATTATCGCTGCTTGGCTTGACTTGACACTCAGCGCTGCATAATTATTTGTTATTGCCGTCAGGTGTCTTTGAGTTTAGTGTGTTCACTTCTTCAGAAGTTAAACCTGAGTTTCTTAAAGGATCTCAGCTCCCAGAATAACATTTCTATGTTTGAGTTTATGTCGGCGCTGCTTCCTCTGACTGTTAACCTAAATACTATACAGCATGTGCTTCCTGTTTTTGTAAAATAACTATAGATGTCGTCATAACTGAAGCCTGATGTAGCATGTGTGTTAAAGAATGAGACGCCCAGCTGCAGCTGCTGGGCTGCAGCTGTTCACTCTCTCTGTAAACGAGCTCAGACTCAGATCTAACGTATACGTCAAGTTTAATTTAGTGACATGACATGCGGCTTCAGTTTGCATCGCTTCACCACTCACTTCCCACATACACACACACTCTACGTGCCACAGTAGCTCTCCAACACGCTTGACACACGGGAGAGGCTTCAGGTTGGTTGCAATCTTCTCACCTCACCGCTAGACACGGCCAGATCCTACACACTGTTCCTTTAAGTCAGATGTTTTATTTGTTTACTTCACAAGTCAGCTCACCATGATAAAGCTAGGGTTGAGAAACTAGAGAAAGGATCCAACCGAAAAATCCAGCCCAACTCTTTTCCAATGAAACTAGCTAGCAGCACCAGCTCCAAAAGTCACTAAATCTAGAGAGAAAGTTGCCAACACTGATGGTACGTGTCCACAGGGGCGTTTTTTATCGCGAGGGGTCGCCTCGCTTCCTAGCATTGGACGCTTGATGGGCTGCCACTAGACTCAGCACCTGATTGGACTAACGCTTTCCCTCGTGGGCTCCTGCTCCCAGCTTTCAAACTAGAACCAACATGGCGGCTCGTTTGGAAACTTTCTTCTTTTATATCACAAAAATAATTCACCGAAATGTGTTTCTGAAAACATTTTATGCGAGACATAAGCCACGCAGTTGCTAAATCTGTCTTTATTTTATATCAACAATGGTTAGTTTAAATGTTTCTCGGGAGTTTCCAGAGGCGGCAAGTCGGACGCCCCTGATTTGCATAAAGTAGCCTAGACATCAACTTTATGTAAATGAGGAGCGGCCGTCGTGATGCCCCGTCTTTCGAATCGCACCGCCACGCTACCAGAAGGCATTGCACGGCTGCTTACACACACAATGGTTGTAAGGCTGTGTGGACACACACCAAGACAGCCCGTCCCTTCAGGCCTCCCTCCAAAGACACTCCCTTCAAAATGATCAGTATGAACGTAAACAAGGCCATTGTCAGTACGCACAGCTGTCAAGCTAGCAGCTTGTGGAAGACTCCGGGGATGCAATGAGAGCACGGGCAGACAGGCATGCAGGTAGACAGGCATGCAGGTAGACAGGCATGCAGGTAGACAGGCATGCAGGTAGACAGGCATGCTGGCAGAGGGGCATGTAGGTAGACGGGCATGTAGGTAGACGGGCATGTAGGTAGAGAGGCATGTTGGTAGACACGCATGTTGGCAGACAGACATACAGGTAGACATGCAGGCAGACAGGCATGCAGGCATACAGGCATGCAGGCAGACAGGCAGACAGGCATGCAGGCAGACAGGCATGCAGGCAGACAGGCATGCAGGTAGACAGGCATGCAGGCAGACAGGCATGCAGGCAGACAGGCATGCAGGTAGACAGGCATGTAGGTAGACAGGCATTTGGCAACACAACAACGTGAAGCACAAAAGCTCTGTACATTAAGTACTTTGCACTACAATACATTAAAGCCATACACATGACTTGTGCTGAATATTTGTGCAGAAGGAATAAGCAAGTATAATAATAATAAATGCAGTATACAAAGAAATAGAAATGTATACCGCAGCAGGATACTCAATTATTCCATGGTTGTGTCTCTGCAGATCCGAAGGTGGTGGGTTTCGTCATGTACTACTTCACCTACGACCCCTGGGTTGGCAAGCAGCTGTACCTGGAGGAGTTCTACGTGATGGAGGAGTACAGAGGTAAAATAAAAACAACAACTCCTCCTCTAGTTCAGGCCAAATTTAATTAATGCTTCTTCTTTATTAACGAGCTCTTTCTTTTCTCTTTCTCTCCAGGGCTGGGCATCGGTTCGGAGCTCCTGCGCCACCTCTGTGATGTGAGTATGTTTACTGAACCCAACAGAATAAATGATAAAAATAGGACCATTATTAGCCTGGTTCCAGACCTCTGAATCAAACAGGTGTTGTGCTCACTGGCGGGTGTTTCCTCTGGTAACTGCTTCTAACAACCACGTAATGACGAATCGCCCAACACAAAACACTGAGGAGAAAGAGAGATTGTAAATCAAAGAGTTGGACTAAGTGGAAGTAAAATATAAATGTGGTTAAAAATAAAATAAATGGAAGATAAAATAATATGTCCGACACAAAACGAAGATTTGAATCCATGAAGAACACCCAGTGAAATGAGAACAATCCAAATCTTTCAGTCTGTTCTTCATTTTGCTGTCAAAGAGCTTATTTTAGTAGAGAAAACTACTCCGTTTGTAGAGTTTGTGTTGCATTTTTAACAGAAAATTTGGCTTTATTAACTGGAGGTGCGGAGTTTTAAATGTATCATTACCATGCAGTTAAAATGTAGTAACACTATTGAGTTTAATGGGAGATGTAAGATTTAGTGTTTTTGGAGCTTGAGCCAAACATACCAACATACTTATTTAAAGTAATATATAATTATGTATTACATAAACATTTACATGTACATATAAATAAAACACAACAATGTGAAACACAAAAAAATAAATGTAATATGTAATAAATTAATTAATACAATTTTAAAATACAATAAGCAGAAAAATAAATGCATATAAAAAGAAATAAATGTATGGTAAGAAAAACGTACAAAAATAATAAAAGAAATACAATAAATGAAAAAACACCAAACATAAAAATAAATACAAAAAAAATACAATAAATGGAAAAATAATATTAATAGAGTGGTAAGGAAAAAAAATACAATAAACAAAAAAAATAAACAATAAAAATAAATAAATGTTTGGTAAGAAAAACATACAAATAATAATAATAAAAAAACAATCAACAAAAAAAACTGATATAATAAATAAAAAAAATGAAATCAATAAAATTAAAAAATACAAACGAAAAAAAATTATAATAAATGAGGAAAAACAAACATTTTGTTAAAAAATACAATAAACTAAACCAAAAAAGCGTGATAAAAATAAATTAAAATTGAAAAGTGTTTTAGATAGATAGATAGATATTCTGACTAAAAGAGATTCAAAAGCTATACTTTTTTTATCTTGTGGAGCTACTCCAGATATTGCAGTAGTAGCAGATAGATACTTTAAAATATCTGAAAAGGTTTTAAATATGAATTGCCAGAACTATATGTTAAAGGACGCCTGCATCGGTCACACAGGATTGTTGCTTTGATTTTTAGTGAATCCCTCAACGTTTATGGACGTGAAAAACTGACGTTAACGCTCGTCTCTCTTCCAGCTGGCGTTAAAGACACGCTGCACCGGCATGATGTTTATCGTCGCGGAGAACAACGAGCCGTCCATTCAGTTCTACAAGCGGCGTGGCGCCGAGGATCTCTCTCAGGAGGAAGGCTGGAGGCTCTTCAAGTTCGACAAGAACAGCCTCGTCAAGATGGGCACTCCGACGGAGGAATGAAGGAGGCCCAGCGCTCACCAGAAGAGGAGGAGGAGGAGAAGGAGACCTGAGTGTCTGACCTGAGACAAAGAGTATGGCTGCTGTTTCTGACGAGTCATGTTATTGAATCTGATGTTGTCGCCACTGTAACTCTCGGTGGCGGCATCGCAGCAGCCCGCTCACGTATCGGTCGGCCTCTCTGCGTCTCCTCTCCGGTCAGACGAAGAAGTTCAGCTTTTTTAAAAAGGGGAATTGTGTATCACAGTAACATGTTTTCTGTTTGTAGTTTCATAATCTTAGTGAGCTTTTTGTCTGTCGTTAACTCTGAATCATTTATGTTTATTTTAACCTTTCATTCTGTGTTTGTATCGGTGCAGGAAGAGTTTTCAATAAAACTTATCTCACATGTCGGAGTGGTCTCATCCTTTGGCACGCTTGGTACTAGACGATGTGTGTAGCACTAAGACTTTCTTTGGTTGAGGACAGCCCTAAAAGACATACATAGTTAGTGAATAAAAGCACAAATGAGGCTTAAGAAGCCCGGCTTAGTCGGATGAAACTAAAGTCAAACAAAGGATAAACCATTAAGATTTTGATATTCCCTTTGGTCTGGCACTCTAAAACTACATCTAACTTTTCATCCATTCAGCAGTTTTTGTTTCCTGGCATGTTGGTAATTACGACTGTGGGAGTCACTTAAAATCCACTATTACAGCAACACATGACGGGTTTCCACAGGATGTGACGTGTTGGTGCACGAGTTTGGATATTGAGGGTTTGTTCCCTCAAATTCTTGAGAAACAACGCCAGATATTTTCTCTTGTTCTAAGAAATTACAACGAACCACTTTTGCAGCACACAAATCAGGTGGGCCAAAGGTTTTTATTGGAAGCCTGCCACTTGTTTTTAACCTGATAAATCTCCCCTCAAACTTTCTGTCTTTTCTTTTTAATTTCCTGCCATTTCTTCCAGATCTGTCTCGTCACTGCCAGTCGGCTGTTTTCTGTTTCCTTCATGAGGAGGAAAGATGACAGAAAACCACACAGCTACACAGTACGAGCTCCACCAAACAACATCTGCTGCCGTTTATGTGAGGCGGTGACACTCGAGAGTCGTGTCTTTCCTGTCTGAGTGATATATATACATATGTGTGCACCACCTAGTTTCACATCAACTCAGAAAATGAAAACTGGACTACAATGAAATAAAGAATTGAAAGTCTGATAGTTAGTAGCTCTGAAACATCTGTAACAACTTCCCCCTGATGTGGACTGAATGTCCAGTGATTCAGTGCAGATTAACAGAAAAACGTCATGATGTTGTTACCAGAAGCTCCACGTCTGTCCCTGAGCCGTACAAACCACACAGGAAATAAACTCTTTGTACTGAACGCGCTTTTTTTTGAGAGACTTTTTGCTACTTAGACATTTGTTCACGTGCAGTATTTGGCAAGTACAACTGAATATTTTCACAAAGCATTTAAAGGGACTCTTAGAATCAGAAGTTGCTTGTTAACAGTGACACTTTTCCTGCTTCAGCCTCCCGACCGTGGTCAGAACGCACAAGGGAGACGCCGTAGTTTTGGTCTCCTGGGTTGGAGTCGATACCGCTACTCGCTCCGGAGTTAACCCTCGCCGTCACTCCACTCAGCCGCCGGGAAACCTCTGTTGGTCTGGAGGAGCTGCAGCATTTATTTCTGCACAAACTGTAATTTCCGCTGAACATTCACTTAATATTCTCAGCGCTAAACTAACTCTCTTTTGCTCCACTGCTCACTCGTTTCGCCGCCGCTCTCTCTCTCTTGCTTCACCACTCACTTCCCACGTGCACACACACTCCTACAACACTAGTTTTCCTTCAACGTCGGTCACATTCGTGTTTTGCAAGACGGGCTTCCCTAGATATAACTTTACGAGTTTGTCTGAGTTGTAGTAACGGCTGGTTGTTTATTGGCGTTAGCGGACTCCATTTCTAATCAAACGTTAGCTATCGTTGCACGCCGTTAGCCCTGTAGCGGAGTTGAAGATAAAGACGTCCCATCTGTTAGATTTTCCCGTAGAACCGGCCCGTGTTCTTCACATTAAAAGCAGGCTACAGGCTGATGGAGGAAACCCAGTAAGTTGCGGAAGGTCTCATTCTTTAGGTTACATACTTACTGTCCCTTTAAGAAGATTTGAGGAACTTCCCAACAAGAACGCTCATGACATGTGGTGTTTTTTGTTCCTCTTTGTCGACTGTTTGAAGTATGTGGTTGTGTTTTTCCAGACCGTTCCCTATGATTTTACTCTTGATGATGCACTTCCAGTTAGGAAACAGCTGATTTGGCTACTCGGCGGTTTAGCTAGTCGTCTCACGCCGCTTTAAAAACTGTGGAAAAACTTTTCCATATCCAACTTCTAATCAGAATTCAGGTCAGGTGTTTTGTTTTTTTTCAAACCGACATAAAGTGGGTGTTCATCCCTGCCTAGAAGTTTCCGAGAGCCGAGGAGTTGCATCATCTCCTCCAAACATTACATCCAAAGATAAATCAAAGCCAGACAAGAGAGAAGGAAATGACATATTATTCAGTATCCAGCACAAAGACGCTGCAGACTCTCAAGTAACCTCAGCAGCATTCACGTTTGTTTTTGAAGTTCACATTCAACAGTGAACTTTCTGTGGGGAAGTGCCGCGGGCGTTTAGTCAACCACAACTACAGGACGTGACCTCTGCACACATGATCATCAGTCTAAACAACACACAGCTCAAAGCCTCCAGAGTTCTTTACAGTGAGACCAGTGTGTGTTATCAGCTCTCTTTGGTCTCAACTCAGGTTTATCTGGCGTCACTAAGCAGGTGGAATGTAACTGAACCGGCATCGAGTTTAGAGTGAAGATAGAAAGAGGAACATTTTAACAATCTGTAGAATCACTTTCATCCTCTCATGTGTCTACTCTGTGTTTAAAATCATAATAGGAATTCTTGAGTTTTCACCACAATCGTGTTTGGTGAGGTCGCAGTGACCTTGACCTTTGGTCACCAAAATCAAATCAGTTCATTGAGTCCTAGTGTCAAATTTCAAATGTCAAACGTTCATTGACACTTTAAATACAAAACTTAAAACATACATATTGTAAATGAACTTTGGTTGCTCTTATTGGTTTTAATATTTTAGTTAGAGCTGTCAATCGATTAAAATATTTAATTGTGATTAATCACAAATTAATGTAATCGCAAATTAATCACACATTTTTTATCTGTTCAAAATGAACCTTAAAGGGAGATTTGTCAAGTATTTAATCCTCTTATCAACATGGGAGTGGACAAATATGCTGTGTTATGTAAATGTATGTATATATTTATTATTGTAAATCAGTTAACACAAAACAATGACAGATATTGTCCAGAAACCCTCACAGGTACTGCATTTAGCATAAAACAATATGCTCCAATCATAACATGGCAAACTGCAGCCCAACAGGCAACAACAGCTGTCAGTGTGTCAGTGTGCTGACTTGACTATGACTTGACCCAAACTGCATGTGATTATCATAAAGTGGGCATGTCTGTAAAGGGGAGACTCGTGGGTACCCATAGAACCCATTTACATTCACTGATCTGGAGGTCAGAGGTCAAGGGACCCCTTTGAAAATGGACATGACAGTTTTTCCTCGCAAAATGTATCGTAAGTTTTGAGCGTTATTTAACCTCCTTCACTACAAGCTAGTATGACATGGTTGGTACCGATGGATTCATCTGGTTTTAGAGTTTCATATGATGTCAGTATCTTCACTCTAGCTTTAAAACTGAGCCCGCTACAAAAATCGCAAAACGTTAACGCGTTATCACTTTGTGCACATATGATGTTGCCTTCCGTTTTCATTGACATTTACTGTTTTTTGTTGCTTTTGATGATGATATTTTACTCGCTATTGTTGTGCCTTTGACTTTAAAAGGTGCTAAATACGGGATTAGGAGCATTTCTATTGCCTCTTAATGGCTCTCAACATGACGACGGCGAGCCGCGGCTCGCAGCTAACGGTGCTAATAGAGCTAAACAGTGCAGACAACGGTCAAAGTGCTGACAGAGCTAACGGTGTTTACCTGAGGGGGGACCGGAGGGTGGCTGATACACTTCCACAACATATATGAATATGTGACACACTTACAAGACTCCCAGTAACAAAAAACAACTACAAATCTGCATCATATTCAAATCATAACGTCTGTTTCATACGTCTTGTGTTATACACCTGTAAGTCTAATTTGCCACCCGAAGAAGAAAAGGCGTCGCCTCAGTCAGATGCCAGATTTAATTACATCGCATTAAGTTAAAAGCTCATACAGTATATACAGTGCATTATTAGACATGGACAAACACATTCAGATCATTAATTAATACACACATATCATTTGGCTCTTTACTTCTGGCATTTCAGTTTTATCAGCATCAAACTGCAACGTGAATACATCTGGGGGGAATAAATATGTCATCAACTGGACAAGCTGAAGTCACAGAGGGAGAAACTAGGAATGATTAGAGAGGAAGAGGAAGAGGAAGAGGACGACGATGACTAATCTGGATAACCAGAATAATAATGGGATGTGAAAAGACCTGCTTGTTAGAAGAGGTGGCAGTGTTCACAAATGACTCAAGAGGAGGCAGAGACACACGTCACTGCCAAGTTCCTGACGATATAGAACTTAAATAATGAAGTCCTGACTTGTGGTCGTGTGTGAACAATAAGAGTTAATCTACAGGTGTGTGTTACTGGAAGGTGAACGTCTCTCAGGATGGACAGGTGTGCGTCTTCTTGTCTGTCGTCTCAGCTGGTCGTGTCGTTGCTCTCTGTTCGCTCTTTCTTCTCCTAAAAAACAAAAAAACAAAAACAAAAGTCAGGATATCCCTCAACAATAAACCATTAACATCAATAATGATTTCAATATTTGGAAATTCACCTTCTTTTTGCCAAACGGAGGCTCTTTCCAAAGATTGGTTACGGTGGCGCGGCCCTGCTGAGCCCAGGCGTACGCCGAGTCCCGACTCCCCTGGTAGAAACACAAGAAACATCATCAGTGAAGCGCACACACACATCGAGGTGTTCAACATCAATAACTTGGGCTGAGTGTCCATACAGCATCTTTCACAGCGCTCAGACTTTTTGTGCCGAAAGTGACTCCCGGACGCCAGGTGCAGTCCTGCGGGTCTGATGCACGTTCATTATGGCGAGGAAAATAACTCTGGATTCAGCTGTTAGGGAATTTTACAACTTTTAGGACATAATGATTTAAATGAGGACTATTTAAGATTTGCTACTGGGAAGTTGATTTACCTAAAAAATAAATGATCCTCTGATTTACAGACGTCTCTTTATATGTTCATGACTCATTGGCGTTTTCAGTCCAAAATGGAGGAGCCATCTAGTGGCTGTTGTCAAAAAAGCACCAGAGTTTCATCTCTTTGCATCTCAACTCTGTAGATGTAATCATTTCCAAAATCCACAACTTGTTTTTATCTAACGAAATATTCTGCTTCATCCATTTTTGTTTCCGTTTCGCCTTTCAAAAAGTACATTTTCACTGCGGCCACACGCTGTCTGCTCTCTCGCTTGCCGCGGCGCACACACACGGAGGCCCGCACCTGTATTAACATTCGGACATTCGAAGCGTCATTCGAAAACCTCAATAGAAGCTTCGAATGTAAAAAATGACATTCAGAATTGGTACAGACCTTAGGTTTATCACACGACCCTCAAATTAAAGAGAAGTCTTTTGACTCCCCGCTGTGGGACTAATAAAGGATTCTCTTATTCTATCTTATCTGACTTGCAAACAAGAGGCTCAACGTCTCCTTTTATCTCGTCAGCTCATGTGTGTTTCATGTCTGCATGTGTGGACAGCCGAAGTGTGATCACCTCTCTCTCTCTCTGGGTGGAAACACAGTAAATAAAAGAAGCCAGACATCAGTGGGAATCAGAAACACAATTCACAGCCAGGACTTCCCGATAGGAAAGAACAACCCTTTCCTAACAGGAAGAGAGTCACAGATCAAACACTGATTTAATCTACCTAATGCATGAGACCTTCCTGGAAAGTTTTACCCTACGTGATGACGTCCGGCTGAGCTGATACGATACAGTTTACAGGGCGAGGGTGTGATTTTTCCTGTTAAAATAAACTCTCCCAGAATGAACTCTGTGGCGAAACCTTCCAACCAGGAATAATTTGTTCCTAAAAAAGAAAATAAAGTCACAGTTTCTGCTTTCACAGCTGCTTCCTGAGTATATTTCAGTGCTGGGAGGACGATTAAATAAAGAGGTGAGAACAGATTCAGAGGTTTAAGAAGTTTTTCCATCGTTAGATGTCAGAGAAGAGCGTCCGCTCATGTAAATACAGTCTAACGTGGACAAATATAACAAAGAGAAAAGGTCAAATTCAAAAATAGTGCACAGTTAAACAAACTGAAAGTAGAGACCTTTAAACTTGTAATATCATAAATAATACACACTTTAACTTTACACTAAATGTAGTTGTATTGGTGAGGTGCAAGGTGCAACTTTACTGTTACACAAAACATCTGAAACATCATTTAAACTGCAAGCAACATTTGTTAAGACGGGTATATTTTATATCTATATATAGTATTCACCTCCTCTGACTTTTCTGATGCATCATAAAGTATTAGTGGTGGAGGAAAAAATCAATACAGCATAGTATTTGCATGGCGATATTGTCTCGATACACGGGCGTCAAATATTAATCTTCAATTATATAAACTATTAACTTCTTAACGGGCGATATTCTGTCTTTCAGAGGTTGTAGCGTCTTTCAATGGAATCTTATCGTAAATATATTAATATATTACATCATCTAAATTGATAATAACAAGCACATAACTCAAATTTCTCAGAAAATTTGATTAAACTCAGTTAAATCAAACTATTGCCTTAATCCGATTACTCTGAATTTGTGTGCATGCATGTAAACGTAGTCAGTGTATAGCTTGAAATATTTATTCATTTTTTATCTATAGTTTCACTTGAAACTGTGATGTTCATTTTGCACTAAAGTTCTTAATTAAATGATAAAATACTCAGTACTTTCATTTATCGCTCACGTCTACGTAGCGCGAGCACGAGCGCGAGCGACAGGACGCAGACTGTCGTTGACTTGAGGGCCACAGGTGTTAAGGTGTCTGCCATAGAGCCCCTTTAAGTCTTAAGTTAAGATAGGAAGAGTCTAAGATCGAATTTTTCCCAATTTGGTATTACAGAAGCGAATCCTAACTGACTTTTTTTGTTATCTTACTTCATCCTACCTTCATCTCAAGCTAGGAAATCCTCATTCCAGCATCGCTTATCAACTTTTATGTCTGTGACCTAGCAACCAACGCTACTTTTCTCATCTCAACGAACTAAACGTCTTTGTAATCGTTGTTTTTCTTGATGAAACATTCATTGAAATATACAAAGAAAAACAGCAGAAAACAATAGCGACCACTTTAACTTCCAGACAGATGAGTTAGAGTTGTCGGTAACATCTGGAGAGAAATACAAACATGTCCAAAAATCCAAACAGAGCGGGCTAAGATAGCAGACATAGACTGACAAGTACCAAGAAGAGGGAGGCAGCTCTGATGTCCAAAGAACAGAAGACAAGTGGTGGAAAAGTGAAAGTCAGGACAGCGTTAACGCCGGTTCTCCTAAAGTTAGGAGAGTTTATTTTAGATTCTGGGATGTTAGGATGCTTGTGTCATCCCTTTTTCCCATCTTAATTTAGGATAGGAACATCGACTTAGGAGCTGTTCATCTGTAATGGCTTCGGGTCCTAACCATAATTGCCATGGTTACCAAACAGTTAAGATAAGATCTGCAAGTTAAGACGTTTCTGTTGTGTGCACCGGAGCGTTGATTTGTTTTGATTTACAGCACCATTTCTTATTCAAGATATCAGCTGATTATACTTTTGAAGCAAGTTCTCAGCTGCACCCTATCTACGCTTCATGTGTCTTCATGTTTCTTGGGTGGATCCGATTATTATTTGATGATGACTGTACTAACACAGTTAGTGACACTTTGTTAACTCATTAAATTAAGCAAATACAGAAGAACATTTGTTGTAGCGTTCATTAGGTTTTATTTATTTTCTTTGTCTGCTTGAAAGGGTCAGAGCTCCTACGTGATCTGTGTCCTCCATGATGTCGCTTACTGCTTGTTTTTTTGTCTTTTTTACTCCCTTGTGTTGGTTGTCTTTTGCTGTTAAACATTTGAACTGAGGCATGATATCCACTCCACAAAAATCTACATTACTGCTGCACACAGAACAATATTTGTTATCAAACAGCTTCAGGTGCGTTAGCCTGAAGTGGAGCCTGACTTTACATGAAGCCCAAGAAGACAGACTACAATCTGATTGATATGTATCTTTGCAGAAACATAACAGAGATACATACATGTGTAAGTGTAAACAAAAGTGCATTATCTTATCTAGAAATAAACTAAGAGACCTTTCATAAGAGGTCTGATTTAGGGAACAACTCTGATGTTGCATGGAAGAGTCTGTAGCTTTCCACAGATGTAACCTCGATATATATATATGACTATTAAACTTACAAAACAGGGAGGTTGCTTAATGCCACGTTGGAACAAGTCAACATGGAGCAACACTAATACATTCTGTTCCTGCTGTATGACACAGTTACAGGTTGTGACAGGAGAACAATACACACCTTCAGTAAAGACGCAGCCTGCTGAGGGTAAAACATGGAGGCACTCAGAGCCATGAGCCCGACTGGAAATACCAGCTGCTTCACCCGGGAGCCTGAAACACAAAGATCAGAGTTTCCTCATCACATCTACTTTACCTGAGGAATCCATCGGTACCAACCATGTTATTGAGAAGGACACTAAATAACGCTCCAAAGTTAGGTTCAATTTTGTCGAGGAAATACTGGCATGGCCATTTTCAAAGGGGTCCCTTGACCTTTGACCTCCAGATATGTGAATGAAAATGGGTTCTATGGGTACCCACGAGTCTCCCCTTTACAGAAATGCCCACTTTATGATAATCACATGCAGTTTGGGGCAACACACATATGAATATTTCTGCATACTGGGGTCCCTAAACAGTCTTGAATCACATAAATTGGGTCTCACTGTAAAGTTGAGACTCTGGTGGATCCAATGAGCCCAACTGTATTCATGTGTGATGATGTTAGTCCCCATAGGAGACATTTCATTGTAGTGAGACCTTTTTTTTTAAACTTGACCTCACTGTATAAAATGACCTGTGGTGACCTCTAGGATAATCACAGCCTCATGAAACTTTACAGCCACAAACTAGAGACCTAGAGCATTCAGAGGATGGATGGCTTTCCTAGCTAGATTGACAATAAGGGGGTTTCTGAGCAGTTTACACAACAGAAAGTGCTCGCCGTCCAATCGCCGAAAAAATGTAGTTCTTGCAGAAATCTCCAAATGTCAAAAAGTTTTTGATCCCAAATCACAGCATGGCTTTTCTATGGTGTTCCTCAAGGTCTTGGTGTCTTAATGTGGTATTTTGGAGGGATTATTGATCATTTTTATCAATTCTCCAGTGGTAAAAAAATTGTTAAATTTAGCAGCAAATCTGTGTAACAAATGGTATCAACCCAAAAAATGCTGCAACAACTTAAGAGACAAAAGCGAGCATGGGAATGGCTTAATCAATTATTATTTCTGATTTATGACTAGATTTGACACACAGTGCTGAGCTGAATCTCACATTAATCTTCAGGTTCCAGCTTTCAGATGATGTTCACCACTTCTATTTGACATCTACTGTTGACCTGCTATCTCCCCCTAAAGACCCTCTGGACCCCCCGAAAAAAAAGACAAAAAATTGGTCTATGAAAAAGAAGGGGTGGAATGGAAAAGGTTAAAGAGAAGCCATCTAAAACCAAATGTTATATAAGCAGAGGGAAGTACACCGATGTGTCCACCCACTAGCGATTTAATAGATAAGAATGCATCGCAGCAACTGTGATGATAGACACACACAGAAAGTTATATTTGTTGTTGTTCGCATCATTGAAATGAAAAGCATTCTGGGAACCGTGGGAAATTAAACTTTGTTTGTCGTAGAGTAGGCAGACCGGTTCACTGTTGCTTTTATTGTCTTCTAAAAGAGAAAATGAAAAGGGACTGTTTGTAAGAATCAGCGTCGGGCTCGCGCTTGCTCGCTCTACATAGACATGAAGGAGCATAACTCAACACAGTGAGGCGACACACGTCAGCTAAAAGCACAATATCACTCTATATTTCAGCTGCTTGGCAGTAATGTTAGCTGACCAGACCAAGGTCTCTCCATGAATCAATGCTGATCCTAGTGTTGGCTTTTCCTGCCTCAGCCTCCCGACCGCGGCCGGAGGGAACAGGGGAGACGCCGGAGTTTTGGTGGGAGACGATAACGTTTCTCTCTGCGGAGCCCCGTCACTTCACAAGACACGGGAAACCTCTGTTGGTCTGGAGGAGCTGCAGCATTTATTTCTGCACAAACGTCCACTGTGCATTCACTAGATATTCTCAGAGCTAAACTAACTCTTCTGCAGAGTGGAGCGAGCTGAGTGAAGGCAGGGAGGCAGAGGAGCAGAGTACAACAGAGACTCCAGTCCTGGAGACCAAAGCTACGGTCTCCCCCGCGTCCTCCAGCCGCGGCGAACACTGTTTAACAGACGGGCTTCACTAGATACAACCATGAGGTTTTGGTGCTTCCGTGTAGTTTGTGTTGGAGTCTGAGCCTGAACAGCGTAGCCACATGCGAGCGCACATGGGACACCGACCCGCAATGATTTATACGTGTAAGAAATTACAAACAGTCCCTTTAACTTGGATTAAAAGGAATTTGTCGTAGAAAACATCCATCCATCATCTGTAACCGCTTGGCAAAGGCGGGGTACACCCTGGACAGGTGAACCTGCATGTCTTTGGACTGTGGGAGGAATCCGAAAACGTGCTCCACACAGAAGGGTCCAAGCCGGGTTCGAACCCAGGACCCTCTTGCTGTGAGGCGACTAACCACTGCACCCCCGTGCCGCCCCTACACAACACACACTTGATTTTTTCCGGTGGTGGGAGAACCACTCTTATCGTCTCCAGCTCCCTTATGGTTATCAGCCCGTCTGCCGCCTCTGACCTGATTTGCCTCGCTTCCTGTGAGGGAATGCAGGTCAGTACAACGCTTACCTTTGGCCAAATAAAGTCCCAGGAAGCCAGAGAAGCCCACCGCCGCCACACTGGGGTAGAGGTCGGGAGGGGGGTCACTGAGGAACTGGTACGCATCTGAAAAATATAAAAACAATGAGGGGGGAAGAGAGGCTGAGAGAAGGTGGCTGACAGGATGTGAAACGGTACAAGTCTAGCATCTATTTTTGTTCTCCAGGACATTTCCTGGACACTACAGCGAGCTCTCGTGATTATTGCATTAAGTGCAATGACTTAGAACAAAATGAGCTTTTCCTCACCTGTGACTGTTGTTATGGAGGTGTTGATCGTGGGCTCCACAGTCTTGTATATGTGCTGGTGTCCAAAGATCAACAGTAGACACACACAGAGAGAGAGAGACACAGAAGAGCCGGTTACTTTCATCTGATAGCAGCCTTTTATCCAGGCTAGTATGTGGCGGTGCTAAGTTCCCCAGACTTTAGTTGTTCAGTCAGAAGACTGAAAAACAGTTCCCATCCACATTATAATATAAAATAAAATGCCTTCTTAATAATAATAATGAACAAAAGCCTCTTCAATAATGAACAAATGCCTCTATATTAACAAACAATTAAGGAAACTGAAATATTGGTTTGTGTTTTTCCTTTTACCCTCCTTTAAAGTTTTCCCAAATAAAATACACTAAAAGAAATGGGTATAAAGGGTTTCATTGAAAATCAACAAATGAATAGAATACAAAAATACAGCCTGCAGGCGTTAGGCTATTGTAAGGCAAGCCAGCTGTTGCACAAATAGCACCTAATCGTCCCAGTGCAGGTAACCCAATTGGTTGGCACTTAACTTGTTTCCCCAACTAAGAGAGTCAACACTCTCAACAAACAAAACACAAAGATCACAGAATCCCAAAAGGGCCCAAAACAGACCAGAGTTTCTGGTAAAGCTGATAACACATGTTGCATTGAGTGAAGGAGAGATCAGAATGACACTGGAGGTGCAGTTTCCCTCCTCTTTTAAGCCCTACAGAAAGGGCGTCGTTACACCCTGATTGGCCAAGAGGGGAATGCACCAAGCTGCTCTCAACTATCATTTAAGAGCCAGTCCCCACACCCTGCGCAACAGGTGAACTGAATAACCCTCTAATCACTCAGCAACTCAACCAAAAAAACACCAGGGAAAAGGGAAACAACAGCAAACACCAGAGAATTGGCAGCTGCCACAAGTAAGCCTCAAGTGCTCATTTATAAAACAACTTTTTGTCTGTCTCTTACGTCTTTATGTCGCCCTATTACATCACAAAGAATCATCCTACTGTCTGCACAACTGGATGAGAGGCTCAGATTTTAGGTTAAACTAAGAGAGTGTAATTACTAAAAGGTGATTCATACTCAGAAGAATATCATACTTAAATTAATACTAAAAATTAAATACTTGACAAATCTCCCTTTAAGGTACATTTTGAACAGATAAATAATGTGCAATTAATTGTGATTAAATATTTTAAGCGACTGAGCGCCCTAATAAAAACCATTTGCACTTAAACGTGAGAAATGTGGCACTTTATAATGAACAACAGGAGGTTGATTTTTATTCTTTTTATTAAATTGTTAAATAACGCTCCAAACTTACGCTAAATTTTGGCGAGGAAAAACTGTCATGACCATTTTCAAAAGGGTCCCTTGACCTCTGACCTCAAGATATGTGAATGTAAATGGGTTCTATGGGTACCCACGAGTCTCCCCTTTACAGACATGCAATGGTATTAAAATGGTATTTTGACTCACATTTTCTTTAACAAATACTGTGATTTGAAAATTGCAGTAGGCCATATTGCGATTTCAATAAAATTTGTATTAATTGTGTGCCTTTTTTTCACTCACAATAAATATCACTTTTATATCATAAACACTGTGAAAAAAAACAGTAAAGGAAAAAGGCGTCAGCTGTGTTGCAGGCGGTTTATGGTCAGCTGAGAAAGATGTTGTTATCAAACAACCAGACATGTCAAGTCCTGTTAAGTAATTTCACAACAGCAACAACTAGACATAAAAGTAGGTCATAATAGTATTTTTACACGTGACTAACCTCGACCTTCTCCTTTGCAGCTTGGCCCGTTTGCTGCAAAACAAAAAGACAAAAGGTTGAAGTTCATTTATTGATACAGCATCTTATCTTTTGCCCCTAAAACATAATGAAATAATGTTTATACTCTTTTAAAAGGAAGGAAATCCAGGTATAACAGAAGAGGATTGGGAGAGCTAGAATGGAAAACTTCAAGTTCAGCTGTATGAAGAGAGTTTTGGTGGAAAAACCGTATCAGGCTCTACATTACTCCGGTTCAAAAAGAGCCATTAGACCACATTTTCCAACTGCTGGAGACAGTGCGTGTTCTCCGAGGCAAATTATTATCATATATTCTGGTCGTGTCTGTTATTAATTCCTTTATGGGACATGAAGTTTAGAATTTGATCCAATAAATTTTCTACTGACGTTTCTACCCCGGGGACCGCCCCCAATGTGCCCACAAGCTGGGGCATTTAAAAAAAAAAAAAATCTGTCTGGAGCTGCAAAACATGTGATCATTGTGATGAAGGTAACACAGTTTATAGTCTAAGTATATAGTATATCAGTCTAATGCAGTGAGGGCCAAGAAGACAATGTACTACGGAGTATTAGGGCCACATTGAGGGAAAAAACATCTGAGATTTACAGAATAAAGTCAGAATATTACGAGAAAAAAGTTGTAATATTACGAGAATGAAGTCATAACTTTACGAGAAAAAAAGAAAATAACACAAAATTAATACTTTATAATATTATGACTTCATTCTCATAATATTACGACTTTTTTCTCGTAAACCTTTGACTTATTATCGTGATATTACGACTTTTTATCTCGGAAACTTCTGACTTTATTCTCACAATATTCTGACTTTATTCTCGAAATCTCAGATTTATATTTTTTCCTCAATGTGGCCCTTATACTCCGTCGTACCGTCGTACCATAGACCTACAACAATGAGAAATAAATATGAAAATGTAAACAAAAAACAATTATTCATTTCCATTTTTAAAAATCCACAGGGAGCCACTGGAGAGGAGCTGAAGAGCTGCATGAGGCTCCGGAGCCGCAGGTTGCTTAGAGACCCCTGCCCAATGAGAACGGCCACATAGTTTGTAAGGACCTTGGTATAACTCAATAACAAAAAAAAGAAAATAATGTGTATCTTTCCTTCTAATGTCAGAGGGTCAAATGCTTGATTTAATCTTTCCAACATGCTGCTTTTATTAATGTTTCCTCAGACAGAGTTCAGTATTAAAAATAGTCCGTGCTTTTCCTGTAGGCGTGAATATGATGAAAACCAGAACCGGTGTTAAATCCTGCAGGATCAAAGGAGCAGAACACATGTGGTACGAGTTTCATGTGATCTGACTTTCATATGTCACATCAAACTGCATGCTGAAATTTGACCATTTTTAAATTTGAACATATTCCTCAAACACTGTGACAACTACAAAATAATGAAGAAGAAACAATCAACAAAGCCTGGTAGTGTCTCATCTGAAAAAGAGTTATGTCTTTGTTGGATGCGTCTTCAACTGTGATAATAAAACTGCATGCCTCAGCTAAAAAACACTAGCATAACAAACACTAATCAAAATACACCTGAATGCCACGGGGAATAACAACTCCTGTGTTTCACACGCACACATTGTTGATCGTGTGTGTCTCAATTCTCTGGAAATAAAACTGATAAGCATGCATCAGTTGCTTTTGCTTCTCAACTCACAACAGCTGACCAAAAACATTGACATGGCACGTCAGCAATGAAAACTGAAGAGTTGAACTGTGGAGAGGAATGTGACAGCTGTTCTTCAGAAATACGACGTTTTCACCAAATCAAAGAAAAACAGCCGACTAGGTGTAAGCCCAAATTAAAGTTTCAAAACAAGGTTTGACCTCAGATGGACAGACGTTTGTACTGATTCTGCCACAACAGAATCAGAAAGATGATTGTAAATTAATTCTTTTCTTAATTTCAAAGCTCTCTTTTGTTTTTTTGCAGCTCACATAACTATTTAAGGTCGGGAACTATTTTATGTTTATGTGTGGCTCAGGTTACAGTAAGTAGAAAGATTTTGGCAGTGCTACACAACCACAAAACAGAAACTTGGGATCTTCACACCGAATTCATGCAGGTGGTTCTGAAAAATATGTTCCTGCACAGCACAAACAACTATTATGCTTTCATTAAACTTCTTTTGTGAATATAGGGAGCGTCAGATGTGAACACACCTGACACTGGTTCGTGTACGGTTCTGCCAGTTTCCTCAGCGATGCGACGCTCTGCTCCAGCGGCCCGGCCTCTGGCTCCACATACCGAGGCTCTGCTTCAGGGCTGGAGTACAACGACGGCAGCTGAAACAAAACAACAACAACAAGGTGAGGATCCCCTACACCCTCTCACTCTCACTCTGTGATGGAGTGAACTCATGTTGGAGTCACAGGTCAATGAACACCCGTCTTTAATGTGTAGGGTATAAATACAACGGCCACTTCGGGATGAACTCACCTCCCTCCGGTAAGGAAATAAATAAATAACAGAAGCAGAAACACTTTATTGATCCCCTTTTAGAATAAATATAATAAAAACAAGTATAATAGGTTCAGTCATGGTAATTAGGTGATAATTAGCAAGTAACCTATTTGAAATTTCT